>NC_084958.1:12071752-12143545 GCF_949316205.1 Platichthys flesus | reverse complement strand
AGGATGGTGATGGCCACAAACAGACATCGGTTCAGAGTGACGTTCTCCCACGGTGTTTCTATCTGGGCCGGGATTTGGGCGGACAAGGTTTTTGGCAAGGATGCTGAGGGAAGACAAAAAAGAGAAGAATATATCAAAAGGAACGTCAAATTGTGTACTCACTTTATTCTCCAGGAGTTTGATGTTGATATGTTCCCCTAAATCTTATATTGTGTCAATTTAATTGATACAAAAATTGAAGTGGAAATGCAAAATGTTTAACTTTATGCATTTACAAGAAATGTCTATCGATATATTTGTGTTTTTCTTTTTAGCCTGCTTGCTGCCACCAAACAAACTTAAAGTCGTCTTGACAAGGAAATGAATCAGCTAATATACTTCAATGAAGAAACATGTCCTTGAAAAGCTGAGGGTGACAGAGAATTAAAGAAATAGCTCACGTGTTCTAGGGAAGCTGGGTTCTCTGAGCAAAGTCTTGGGTTCTGCCCTTGGTTGTTGTGAAGCTGGAGCCATTTCCTGTTGGAGAGCAACATGTAGTTGAGAATAAAAGAGATATGGGGAGGGGGGCAGTGAAAGATTTTTCATGTTGGTTATTTTCCAACTAACCTCTCGGATTTTCCTTGCAGCATACATTTCTGAAACAGACAGATATAGTGTTGCTGAGGGGGGTGCAGTATCATAAACCAAAAAAACAACAAAAGCCTGAACAACCATGTCCTCAATATACAGTTTCGTTATCCACATATGTTTAAACCAATGTTTCATTTTAATGATCCAAATAGAAAATAATAATGGGAACTATTATAATTATCGATATCAACTGAAATTTGGTATTTTAATAAAATTTCACCCAGCCCTAGTCTTATTACCAAAATACCACGATTGTGTTAAGATGAACTTAAGCCTACTACAGTTCTCTGACGAGTGAAACGATCTGTATCCTGACCATCCGTCCAACGCAGCCAAGGTGCATTATCACTGTGCTGACTTTGACAAGGAGTCCTATTTCAGCACCTCCCTTCGCTGATGCTCCCAAGTATTTATAGAGCTGGACAATACAACGGATGAGTGTTTTATGTGCAGGCATTACAGATTCTATGTACGTGTGTGTTCGGATGTGTGTCGCCACCTGGTCTGCGGATCTGTCGAACAGTCTTGTGTGGAGCAGGATCTGCTCTTGATGTCCCTAACTCCTCCTCCAATGTCTCATAACTTTCTTCCATCCCTTCCCTGACAGAGAGTGGGTGAGAGGAAAACGGAAGAAGCTTGAAACTAAGTTTGTTTCAAAAGGATGTGGCATTTTTAAACATTTGCAGAAGATGCAGTTAGAGTTCAGCTGAATATGCCGAAAATATGATGAATGGCAAAAAGTAACTTCTATTGTCTTATCAGTGATTCATGTTAAAGGTCGACTTCTGAAGCAGCTTCTTGACCTTCCCATTTACAGTTGAAAGCTGTAAGCCTCATGTGTTGCCTGACATTTCTACATGGACACTGAGCAAATGTCCCAACAGCTATAAATAGATGAAGCAATGGCACTTCAGAGACATGGAAGTGGATGGATACACGCCGCATATAAATACACACAAAACAAGAAGAATGCCTGATTCTGCATTGGTATGCGTCCGGCTATAGCTCCACTAGTGATGAAACATAACCTCTGACCCTGGTTAATATATAACGTCCTACCTGCCTCCACATGTATGGTCCCCGGGGCAGCGTTGGGGAAGCTTTGTCACAGACTCCGTTGTTCCTCTGCTGAGATGGCAGCAGAGTCATTCTCTGAGCTGTGTGACGGCCAAGCACAGGTGCTGGAGAATGGAAAAAAACAAAAAGCACTGAGTGACAGCCAGTCAGACGTGTTGAATGAGGCTGGGCTGACATTACCGTGCACCGTACAGCTGTCACATCACAGGAGATGGCAGAGAGGGGAAAACAAGGTTTTACCAAGTTGTGGTAAATGTTGGAAAAAAACGATTCTATTGTGTTATTTATAAAAGTAATACAAATGAATCAACGTCACAGATTTAAAGCAGCTATAGGACAACACCTCTATGCATAAGAAATCAGTACTTTCTTTGCATAAAAAACAACAAATCGTCCAAAAGTTCAACAAGTGTGAATACATTATTTTTAGATGCTTTGCATATTCCGTCTGGAAATCTGTTCCGCAGTTCACCAGCAGAGGGCGCCAGAGTATTTGGTAAATTGCGTTTACAGCTTTACTTTTAAGAAGAAAGTCTGTGGCGTCTCTGACTTGTCATAATTCAGATTAACAGAGGAGCCAATATATGTTCTCATTATGATCTGACCATCAGCTGCACACTCTCTATCAGACAATTTAGATTTAGATTTTTTATTTACATAAATACGTTATTGCACGTTTCCTCAGCCTATATTTTCGAGTGATAACTGTATTTATCCCAATGCTATGTGTGTCTGTTGTGAGGCTCTGAGGCAACCTCCCCACTAACCACAAGCTGTGTAAAGAGAAAAAGTAAAGATGACTTGGTTATATATCAGGGTGAGGAGGTTGCGTCCCGGATTATGTGGGAGGGGAGAGGAAAGGAAGTGTTGGTAAATAGACGAGTGTGATGTTGATGACTCATACCTTTGCTGTGACTCTGCCCAAATCCCCTGAACCGCACAACAGTGTGCCCATCAGTAATCGCTCTGAATGGGACATAAGCTCTGTAACCTTTGCTGCAGGCAGGCTGTCCAATAGACACCGTGTCAAAGTGCTGCACACGACTCTGTGATAATGCAGCTTACATTACAATGACATTATGCACAAAAACTGACCCAACCCAACTTGTCAGTGGTGGTTTGTCAAACAATTATAACACGAATGAAACTCCTTCTGCTTTTCCCATATCTCGCTCCATCTGAAATTGTGTCTGGTTTCCTTATAGCACATCTCAAAGTCATGTGACCAAAGATACTGAGAATAGAAGACATCACAATCCAATGCTATTTTTATTATTTTGAGTTTTCAGCTGGGAGATGTCAGGTTGAATTAAATTGTCCGTGGCTGTTCCACAATGTCCTCCAGTTGGGGGGTTGGCAGGGACTGACAATAGCTGCCTGTCCTTTCCTGGCTTGAAGTTCAGCTCCTCCCTCTTGTTCCACTGACAAAAATACCCTTTTTTTTCTCCTGACCCCAAACCAGCTGTCTTTCTCCCTCTCTGTGCTACTACCAGGAGGTTGAGCATCTTCTCCAGGGAGTCTACCTGGATGAAGGCAACTTCTACTCCAGGATGAACTGCATACATTTAGCTGGTCTCACATGGATCAGGGCCTTTTTCTGTCTCTCCTTTCAGCTTGTAAGATTAAGATTAAGATACATTTTTTTGTCCCAAACACACGCACAGGCATGCACAGGCACACTCATGCAGGTGGGAAATTTAACCTCTGCTTTGAACCCATCTGGTGAAGGACACATAGTTGCTGGAGGAGAAAGGAGCCTTGCTCATGGGGCACTAGACAGGGTAGGGAGAATCCTCCTGGATTTTTGGACAGATCAATTCAGGTTTCTCCGTGGACTCGAACCAGAGACGAACCAGAGATCTTTTCTGCCCATAGTCCAAGTTTCTGCCACTCGTCCACCGCACATTGGGGACCTTGTCATGACACCTTCTGTATCTCCCCTCAAGAGTGGTCTTGCACCCCACCAGTATGTGCCTGGTGGGTCTCACCTTCTATAACATATATAGTGGGACCTTTGCAGGTTATTTGGTGTTGAAAAGACCCTTCTTTGTCCACTCGCCCTGTCATCAAAGTTCCACACCACCTCTGTCTTCGCCCTTTCCTCCTCCAGGTGTCAGACTTCAGCTGTGTCACGTGTTTCCTTGGACTAGGGTCTGATTTACAGAGTGCTGGAAGTAGGTGGTTCTGAGTCCTCCTCCCAAGTCTCCCTGTGAAAGAGGATTAGATGATGTCCTGCATCTTAAGTATGGTCAGAACATCAAAAACAAGCCATAGCAGATTCCATCCGTCCATCTTTCCATCCTTCAATCTATCATTTGCAAATTCCTAAAACATTTCGCACAACCACTCATCCTGTTATTGCACATGGAACTAGGACTGTTTGTGTGACCAGACTCACTGTGACCTTTATTGAAATGAAAATTCATAGGTATATATTCATATGACCATTTGAGTATTTGTAGATTGTATATTTCCACTACACCATCTATATCTCTATCCATCCATCTATCTATCAGTCCGTATGTACGTCCATCCATCAATCCACTAATTGAACGTGTTTGTTCAAGGTACAAAATGTACAATATGTTGTATGAAGATGTGTTCTTTCAGTCTGGCTCATTCTGATTGGTCCGGACATTTCTATGCATTTTTGCTATAATGTAAAGTGCCTACAAGTGTCCCATGTATTGTATTTTTCCCTAACACAAAGAGTGGGACATTTCTAGTAATTTTCAGCACTCAGGGTGGGGGCTTAAGAGTGGGCCCCTGGTCTCGGCTGGTGCTGGAGTTTTGGTCTCCCATATATTGTATTTCCCTAACCAAAAGTGTAGGACATTTCTAGGCATTTTGCCTCAATGATAAGTGCCTAGAAGTGTCCGGCTCATTCTGAATGGTCGGGATATTTCTAGGCATTTTGCCTCGATGATAAGTACCTAGAAGTGTCCGGCTCATTCTGATTGGTCGGGAAAATTCTAGGCATTTTGCCTCGATGATAAGTACCTAGAAGTGTCCGGCTCATTCTGATTGGTCGGGACATTTCTAGGCATTTTGCCTCGATGATAAGTACCTAGAAGTGTCCGGCTCATTCTGATTGGTCGGGACATTTCTAGGCATTTTTGCTATACAGTTAAGTGGCCACAAGCGTCCCATGTATTGTACATCCCTAACCACAAGTGTGGGACATTTCTAGGCGTTGCGATATAATGCAAAGTGCCTTAAAGTGTCCCACGTATCGTACATCCGTGATCCATCTTCTTCTCAGCTGGTGTCGAGGTTAAAGGAAAGTGAAATGCAGCCATTTTTGGGACAAAGCATTTAAGAATGTTTCAAGGGCAGCACATTGCCTCTGTGGACACAATAAAGTGAGCAAATATTGCCCGCGGGTGTCTATGTTCCAAATTCGGGCTCCTGAGAGATGTGAGCTTTGTCAGGCTTTTTGTCCCCTTTTGTCCTTTCATAATGAAGAGGACAGACTGTTCAGCACCAAGTGGGAGCTGCTCTGTGCCTGTCCTCACCGAAGAATATGGTCGAGCCTGAAACAACACACCTTTAGTCTATTTGGATCGCAAAGGCCTCAATGACTTATATAGACAGGGCTATTGGAGTGAATTATTCGGCTTTGGTTACCTGTGAAAGAGCTGATGTCTCTTTAAAAAAAGGAAAACATTTAAAGATGATGCTGTCACAGGAGTATAGACTTCCCAGGTCTTAAATTTCAAATAAAGCTGACAATCTGACAGCTTTGCCCAAACAACTGGATGTGTGTAAACAGGTGAGACAGCATGCAGGATTTGAGTGTTTCTTTCAAACGCAGACAGGCACTAATATATAAGTTACAGAATATTTCTGTTATTGAACTGCGTAGACGTCTCACTGAAATTTAAATATTTTACAAAAGAGATCTGGCAAAGCAAAACAGTATTATAAGAATAAGTTGTCAAAACAGACAATTACAGTTGCCTTACACCAGATACACAATACACATACAATCTTCAAAGTGACTTTTAATAAAAAAAATTTAGAGCATCCAGAGCGACCTTACTGACCTATTTTCTAAACCCTATACATTTTACATCCTTATGTAGATTAGAGAGGGCAGCATATTTAAAAGCTTCTTTGTAGTATGTGGTTCGTTGTCACATCACTTTTTGTGTGCATGACTGAAATTATAACCAACTTTTAAGGTGAAGGTGTAAACGTATCCCTGTTTTGTACACCTATACTAAATGGCTTGTTTGCATGTTCTCTCCGGGCCTCCAGGTACTCCGGCTTCCTCCCACGGTGCAAAGACATGCAGCTTGGAGTTTGGTTAACTGGGGACTCTAAGTAGACTGAGGCTGTGAGTGTGAATGGTTGGTTGTCTTTGTATGTTGGCCCTGTGATACGCCGGCGACCTATCCAGGATTAAGGGATGTGTGACTCGACCTGAACTCTGACCAGTGACTCAAAAACAAAACTTTGTTTCATAGTTGATAGAGATTCAAATTATTCACATACAGAGGACAAACATGAGTATCTGCATGTATAGGAGGAATATGTATTAGAGTTTATCACACCACAATATTTGTTGGTTCAAAT
This sequence comes from Platichthys flesus, assembly GCF_949316205.1. Taxonomy (NCBI): domain Eukaryota; kingdom Metazoa; phylum Chordata; class Actinopteri; order Pleuronectiformes; family Pleuronectidae; genus Platichthys; species Platichthys flesus. Next base: position 12,137,260 of record NC_084958.1, on the reverse strand, counting down.
GTTTAGCAAAGATCAAATTGCCTTGTGTGGCTAAATCATATAGTGACAAGTGGTTTTGTTCTCTCAGCCCACAGCTCCCTGTAGAGACCTGTGTGTTCAGACGAAAGTGAACCCATATATATCTTTAATGTGTCCTATGTAACAGATTTGAAACAGTTTTACTCTCATGTTGATTTATTGGGGCATTTTACTGCTTCATTAACTTTGTCTCTTTGTTCCATTTAAAAAACAACATTAAGATTATTGTGCACTGAACAAGCTGCCCTGCCAATCTGAGAGTAAATCACTGGATCTGCACCAACGGCCCTCATTTGCCAGGCAGCCTCACAGGACCTGCTCGCCTTCCAGCTCCCACATCTGCCTGTGGGTTCCACAGATGTGCTGACACCGTAAAACCTGTATTTGAAGAGGAACGACACTGTATCCACAAGGATCCGGTCGTATGACTCGGTGCTGCTCGGCTTTCACTTTGAATCTCATACCAAAGCCTTCAAGTTCCTCTCGGAGCCACAGTGGGACTTGTGTGTTTCTCTGGATCTCTTCAGGCAGCTCGCACAGCTCTTTTGATCTTTTAGAGACTACAACATGCAACGGGTCGGATGGCGTGCACGACTCTTGCCAGGGGTACACGAGGGAGAGCTGCTCATGCTGTAATCAGGACTACGCCCTCGGGCAGATAATGTCCCGGCAATTTGATAATCTGTCCCTCACTTTGCCATCGCAGGAGGTGTTACGTCCAGAGAGATCTCTCTCTGAAAGGAGCTGGAAGATGGGATGCGGGGCCCCGAGGAATGCTGGGACGTGCTGGAGGATGACACTGGCGGGGGATCTGAGGAGCAAATCAGTTATCGGGAAGCCCTGTTTCATCATTATAGGATGAGTTCCAGGGAAGATGAGAGAGCTGAAAAGAAAAGATGAGAGAAGAGGCAATTGGTTGGAGATATTGGATTTCTTAAAAGACAATGGAAATCCAATTAGTTGAGTTCGATAGTGAATATTAAGTTCAACTTTATCTTCCTTCTTCAGAGCACGTTGCCTGTTTTAATGAAACTTTGATGCCAAGGCGTTAAGAAACTGACATGTTTTGTTTTAGTGTCCTGCACTTTCGTCTTTTTCTGGTTTTGTGTTCTTCTTCATAACCTTTCATTCCAATTTAACCTTTCAAAATCAGTTCAACAACTACTTTTTCATCCTTTTTTCCCACCACTTACTTCAGTGATGGGCTCTCTCCCCCGCTAACACTTCACTTTCACAGTCACACCAGAGTTTCTCGGCCAAATGTGTACAGGTTTCCCCCCCGCTCCCTCCCTCCTTCCCGCTATGGCTCCCTCCCTGTCTCTCATTGTATCTGCAGGCCACTTTATTGATGGAGTAATTTGCCCTGAGATTGTACTGCAGTCTCCCGGGTGCTATGTGTATTAATTACCATCTATTCATCTGAGGCTTTTCAGCCTTTCAGCGCGCTGCAGATCAGCAGTTCCAGGCCAGTGCTTCACAGCTTCTGTCATGGCCCTAATGCTCCGGTGCGAAGCGTGTGCGCCTGTGGAGAGGCGAGTAATGTGAAACCTCATGCACCGAGGAAGAGTGAGATTTATAACTGCTGCCCCGGCGCTGACCACTTCGTCTGCGCCGGTGTGTGAGAGGGACACAACACACACACACACACACATCCAGTTTGGACAAGCAAGATTTTGGAACTCTGATCACATGATGAGGTGCTGTTTGTCCTTATTGGGGTCCTCACCCCCTTGGTTAAGCAAGTTTGTGCATGTTACTTGTAGAGGCCTATAATCAATAACTCATTCCAGTGTCTTCAACTCATTATAAATTAGTGAAACTGCAAATTAATTTCAGATAAAGTCTTCATTTGTACTCAGTGAGAACTGGAAAGACGCATGTACCCCCGCCAGGGCCCAGCAGTCCTGAGTCTGAGTGCTGGCTTTTTTGCATCAAGATCTATTAATTATTCCCTAAGAAATTTCGAAAAATGCCCCATCACACAATGTGACAGACAGTGTAAATAAAATCCCTTAATCTGGATCCTTCCACCAAGTGACATAGAAATCCATCCATTAGTTTTTGTGTATAGTTTCCCTTGTTTAAACCAGCCAACAAACAAAACAGACAGCGGTGAAAACATAACCTCTATTACAAAGGTAAGGAGAGGGGAAGATGGAGAGAGGTTTGTGTGTGTGTGTGTGGGGGGGGGGGGGGGGGGTCTGTTTGTGTGGGTTTGTGTGTATGTGTGTGTGTGGATATAAAACCCATTGAGGTAAATTACACCCTGACTCCCACTATCATCACTCATCTGAGCCTAGTGAGAGGGTTATAGACTGGTCGTTTTTCTCTCCTTCTGAGGAGGAGACTCGCTTTCCCAAAAAGGTATTTTTTAATCCTCGATTTCTGTCTAACTCTTAAAATACAGCTGTTAAGATGAATGACAGCCTCCTCAACCCTCATCTTACTCATCTTAGTCATCTTACTCATCTTACTGGCTTCTTCTTCTTCTTCTTCTTCTTCTTCTTCTTCTTCTTCTTCTTCAGCCTATTCAAGGAGCCTGTTTTTTCCCTGATGTGAGCATCAGTGGCAGTGTTCAACTCGTGCTTTAAGGATTTTAATTTAATACATTTTTTGGCCGGGTTTACAAACTGCTCTGCACATGTAGGCTCAACCCCTGAGATGTTTTAAATAAAGAAGGAAGTAAATTACAGTCTGAGAAAAAATGCAATCAAGTAAATGTGAAAACATTTAAAACATACTGTAGATCTTTGAGGTAAAATGAGCTCTGATCAAATCCTACAGACAAACATGCTGAGTTGAAATGAAATCTGGCTTCAAATATGAATGACCTTGACAATATTTATTATTCTTTATCAGTACATGCAGTTTTCCGAGTCGTAGCAGCGGAATTGAATTTTTTCGCTACACAGTTCAATGACAAACTGTTGCCCAGACTCCTGCTGCAGATGAAAATCATGCAACATGATGGAGAACTCATATAGTGGAGTCTCCGGGGAAGTTTTAGGGGGGGGACTGAGCGATTTACTCTTTTCGCTTGACTTTTCATTACAGAAGCTTCAAAATTGAACGTTAAAAGACTGTAAACTGCACCAGAGTGTGTGATCATCTGCCACTGCCACCTTATAGATGTCGTGTCAGAAAGCAGCCAGAGGTATGCAAACATTCAGACAGAATGCATTAAGGTGTGATGTACATTTGAAAAAGATTTTGTACGCTTATTGTTATTCAAAATTCACGGCTACAAGAATAGAGCTTCAGACAAACGCACAACCATGAAATGTGTTTATTCAGGGACAAATCTATGGGTGGGGGCCAGGGGGCAATGGCCCCAGCAAAAATCTGATTGTACCTCTGGCCTCTAGTCACATACTAACAATACTGATATTAAATGAAGATTTGTTAATATTGTTTTATTCTCTAGGGTATTTTTAAGAACTCAATGTGCTTAAACAAGGATTTTTTTTTTTTTATTTTATTTATTTTATTTATTAAATGACATATAGCTTTGGTCAAAGCTGTAGAGCCAACCATAAACAAGCGATGGCTTAAATCTGCATCTAAGTGAATCAGGAACTGTTTATGGATGTTGGATGTAACATAATTGGCCCCTCGGTGTAAATTGTTGGCTTTTTACGGCCCCTGATTCCATCACTGTCTTATTTCTATTTTATACATAACCTCTGCCCAGAGTTTTCACTCTTGTCCTGTGTTTATCGGAAGGATGTGGTATTTGTCAGAGAAGAACCCATTGAATTCTGGTGTTGATCCAGGATTTCTCTTTCACTTTCTTTAACATGCGAGAAAGGGTGTTTTCAACATTTGCCCATGGAATTATTCATGGCTCTTGATTTTAGAAAATAAACTCACATTTAGAAAATTGATATCTATGAGTGTGAAATACAGACTACATCCAAGGGACTGTTGAGCCTTCGCAGAGTTTTGCACTCGACTGACTGCCATTCTAGTTGTTTATATACTCTCTCTCTATTTCATGTTTTTGATTGTGTGTCTCTTTTGTGCAGAAGTTCTTTGGGACATCTAGGAAGCGGCATATAGATAAACAGATGGGTACTTTGGAGAAGCAAACAACATTTGGTTGGATACAGATACAGAAAACTGAAGAGACAATAGCCACTTCACATCTGCAAGGCTTCTTTTGTGCTTGTGTTCTTCACGACCTCGCTGCCTGATTTCGAAACTAGCGTCGCTACCATTTTTCCTTTTCTCTCCCAGATATAATTTTGCCTTGCTCCCCTACGCTGTTTGTGTGCGAGCAGCCTTTCAGCCAGTCTCTGGTTGTCAACTGATTGTAGATAATTACAGCTATTTGACTGCAGCTTTCACAGCCCGTCCTTTCTGGAGGCACTTACAGAGGAAGAACATGCCAGGCGAGAGCTCTTAACAGCCTCTGCAGATAGCAGACACAATGACACAGTGAGTGTGATGGAATATAAATCATATACTGACTGATAAGATGTTCACGGATAAAAATCTGCCCTTTTTAAAATCCTCTATACGTAAACAGCTGGATTTTGCATGGATTTATCATCCAAAGCACCAAATAACATTCCTAAACATTAAGTACTGCACTCAAGTGCTGCAGCAAATTATAAATTCACACCCTCTTTTTCACGATCTAAGCATTTACATCAAGAAATGTTGTTGAAAGTCGATAGAGTGCAGCTAAAAATTGCTGCACTTGTCTTGTTAGAAAAATGAAACGCAACCACAGATGATTTGGTGTCAGCATTGGAAGAAATTCTCCCCCTGTCCTGGTTTGTGGATACTGACCCCCCCCCCCCCCCTCACACACACATATTATGAGCCTAATCCTGGTTTGAGGAATGTAATTGTTCTTGAGCTGTCACACATTAGCTACATGCCTCTCAGCTGAGAGCTATATCCAGAACAGTAGGAATGAGTCAGAGGCTTTATGATGACAGCTCTCCCCGTTTTCCTCCGTCTCTCCCTCTTTCTCTCGCTGCCTGTCTGACACCCTTCTTTTTTGTCTCATCCCCCTTCTTTTTCGTCTCCACACGGTGTCTTCTGCGCCCTCCTTCCATCCCTCTTTTGATGTCTCCTGCTTACATAAGCTGAGCTGTGTGCCGCGGCGTTGGAGACTTGAGGACCCTACACAGCCGTCACTCAACGGGAAACCCCAAACCCCTTCTCTCTGTCTGTCTCCTTGTTTCTCAGGGAACCATGGCAGCTGCACACTTGACCGCAGGCAAAACATAGCAGACACATGCAGTCTTCTCTATTCTGTCTTTCTCCATTTGTTCCTCACACAGGCCTGTTCCTCTAACTCTCGCATGAGAACATGAGGTGCAGTACTTTCACAGCAGGCCTACAAGTTCATATATGAATATATTTTTAATATACTCTCATCATGTAGAGTATTATACAACACTGTCACCATTTTGACATTACAGAGGGTTTACTGAAGTTGGAGGGGAAATGTTACTTTAAAGGATCAGTTCAGAATGGTTTCATGTGTTTCTTGATTCAGTTCTCACATTCCCATGCTCATTAGCTGCATCTCAATTCAGGGGCTGCATCCTTGGGAGGCTGCATTTGAAGGCTGATTTCGTCACAGCAGTGTGACTAAGCTTTCCCAATCTGAAGGCTCCTTCAAATGCAGCCAACATACGCATCCCCGAGAAAGGAAGGTTCCAATGTGTGGATCCATCCCCGGCCCCCATCCTACTCTGGCAACTACAATGGCAGTCAGTTTTTTAAAAAGGTGGCGAAATTACGTCCAGTGCTTGAGTAAGACGCTTCAACTCAACTGAACAGCTAGCAGTGCACATGTAAAAAGACCAAGGGGCATTCAATCTTTAGCTCTGTTGGTAGGCAATAGCAATAAGAGCAGAACAAATTGCTGATGACGGTCGAGGAAAGCCTCTGTAGCCCAGAGCGTCTCATTTCAGTTTGTCTCTTGTGGTCTACGCGGGTAGAGGCTGCCCCTGAATTGGGAAACAGGTACTGAGAACGTGGTTGTTGTAGCTAAAACAACTCAGATGTATTGCGGTGGGTGAAAAATCCAACATATCTTCGTAGAGGAAAGGAATAGTTACAACAATCGCTCGCTAAGTGTACATAAAGGCATGTGAGAGTTGTTTTTAAAACAGGCTTGAAACTAGAGTGACACTCAGTAGAGTGCAAACCGTTAATGTTAATGTTGCTTACAAACAAACAAACCAAAGAAGTAACGGATAGAGGTGAAAACATTAAACAAACTCTTTGTCAGAGGTAAAAATCAGATCCTATAATTGGAAGATTTATTTTTCACAGACACTGTCAAATTCTTCTTCCTGTATGAGCCTCATTAAATGCAGTAAAATAAATTGCTGCATTATGATTGGCTAACATGAAAAAATAAAGTAGCCACTGGTCTCTGTTTGTGTTCATGAGCTGGGAAATGAGGTGTCCAGAGCAAAAACAGAAGGAGATGAAAGAACAAAAGAGGTAAAAAAAATGATTATTGAACTGAAATAGACCCCAGGTCTCCATTGAGCTTGTGAGGTTGAGATTCAGATGCATTCACACACAAACACACACACACACACACACACTGATAGATGGGCATGCCTTGCTTTTTGTTTATCTCCCCACTGCTGGCAGCCGGATGAACCCTTCTGATTCCGCATGCAGCCTCACATGTGTCACTGTGATGTACTGACTGACTGTTTGCTGGCGACTGACGACAGATTTCTTATGACCTGTTTGCTGAGTGCCTGCTCACGTTATGTACTCGCCTGTGCACGTTTGTGTGCAGTGATGAGAATTCTCTCTCAAGCAAGAACCATTTTTTAAAACATTCGGGAGACGAGGATGCTTTGATCCACATTTTATTCCCTGTTTGACAGAGTTTGCCGAGAAGGATTTTTGCTGTCACTTGCTTTGATTCTTCCCTCTGGGCCTTTTGCATCATTCTGACCCTGTAATGCTGTCATGAAAGTTTTCTTTCCTTGTTTTATAGCTCTGGAGTTACACTTACAGCTTCAGTAACCCAAAGAGCCAGATATACAGTCCAGCTCAAAACAGAACAGCAAGGAAAAATAACAATCAATACTCAGATCAACACAGGGGGTGGGGGTGCTGCTTGGGTGCACTGTATGTATAATGGATTGTGTGTTTGATTGTGCGTTTGTGTGTCTGTTTGTGTGTAGCCGCCATTAAGGACGATCGATCTATGCCTGGTAATAGCAGTCCAAGAGTTTCCATCTCAATGCCAAAATAAAATAGGATTACTATTTATGTTTTTCAGTGCAGTAAGAGAGCAGTAATTAATGTGAACCTGAGCATCATTTATCAAAGTTTTCTTCTCTAGATGTCGTTTTACTTGACTAAGTGCTTGTTAATTTGTTAATATATCACAAGGTAATTGGTGCAATCTGTGAATGTAAACAGAGCTCATACCGACTAACCTTTCTACAAATATGATGAATTATAGAACAAAAGCACAGTGATTTTTTCCCTTTGCCAAGGCCAGTGCTTGGGCCATAATTCACCATGTATGCTCTCCCTGCAACAATGAGGTGTGTGTCAGCTGTGGTCCACTGTGCTGCCGTGGCCCTGGTCTCAGGTGTTAGGTGGTCATGCCAGGCTAAAATGCAGCCCAGCCTGCAGCAGCACACAACATCCATCCCCCTCAGTCTCATTCTCCGCCGGGAGATAGAGCTCTCATCGCTCACCCAGTCTCCATCAGCCCCGGTGATTGGCTTATTATCAGATGTCCCGCACGGTGGAAGAATGGGCCATGCATCACTGCACACATCGCTGCCTCCACACGCACACAGACACTCACTGACTACACAAACACACACATAAAGGAACCTAAAAGGATAATGACTTTTTGGTCCCAGTCAGTTGTAATAGCCTGGTGGGACGACTCAGGCACGCACTTGAATGTGAATACACGCTGGTACATAAACCGCAGAAGAAGGCAGGAGCATCTCAAACCCACTAGTTACTGACAAAACACCTGATGCTGATACTACACCATGAAAAACCACACGTCAATACAGATGCAGAGTTTACCTTGAAGATGAATTGAGATAATTACCTCCACCAAGCAGGTTCTCATCAGCGCTTGTTTGTTTGTTCGCTGCATCGCAAGGACGTCAATCATAAAATGTAGTGGAACAACGCAGTACGAGTCAGGGAATAACACATTAAATGTTGGTATGCATCCTGATCAGGGGGTGGATACGGGATGTTTTATTTTTCGCTTTCTTAAATATTGTGAGAATTTAGTGCAGATCCTAAATAAAAATCCAAATCTTTAAATGTGGTTTCATAAGGGGGCTGATGGGCCGTGGCGAATGGTTTGTGCTCTCCGAGTGCCATTCTGGTTTCACATGTCATTTACTGCATACTGTGGAAATGATCATGTAATGTCCTTTGCTCGTGTGAAGGAAGCTTTGCCATGTCTGAGAAAATAACCCTGATGATGTCATAACCATGTCATCAGTGTTATCTAAGCTTGGCGATATCAAATGTGTAGCAGGGAGGATTTTAAAGTGAGGTATAGAATCCAAAGACATGGCTTGGATGGATATAGATAGATGTCACGCTGCATTATGGGAAGTGTGCGAGTGTGTGTGTATGTGTGTTTTGAGTGCACAAATCCCCCCATAATGTGTTCCATGCTCTTATGGAAACTGTATATACCATAGCTATATACTGCATGGCTGCAGCAGGCTATTTAAAGAACATAGAAACTATAATGCCAGCATTACATCACATCACTTCGTTCAGATGGTGCAGTCAGATGTACAGGGGGCAGCTGTTAGTACCTGTCTATGTTTATGGAAAAGGAAACTGGCTTTAGGCTTAACAGGTCTTTACTTGGCCGAAAGTTGCAGCCATAGGACTAGTCTCCTCTAAAATCTTTATTTAATATCATTACCATAGGGGAGACAACAATGAGAGAAGCGGTGGTGGGGGTGCTGGTGGTCTGGGTCTTTCCAGGGTATTGGTCGTGCTCTCCTCTGCGTGCGTCTGCAGCAGAGCATGGCTCTGGTGAGATAAACTGCACTGTTCTGGAATAATCTCTGCGTGTTTTTCAGGCCTGATTTCACCTCAGCTATAGAGCGAGGAAAGAGATAGACAAAGACGAGGAGGAAAAGTGCGGTGGCACCGGCTCCATGTTGGAGTCTAGGGGTCAGCCGATCGGCATCCTCCCTTGTGTGCACGAGCCTATGTACGATACAGAGCCAGACGTGGGAGTGCAGCTTTGCCTATAGTGGAGGATCTATTTTTTTAGTGTGAGGTAAACGGAGGTAACAGCCAAAAGCCTCAACAAGCACCCACCTTCTTTCTCCTTTATCCTCTTTGCACAATCCTTTCACTTTCTGGCCTCCCCAGCCATCATGTCTTCAAACGCAAGCTTATTCTGCCACCAATTTGATACTGTATGCCAAAGTGTTGATTTTCCCTTCACTTCCACCCACTCACTTGTCAATCGTTATATTTTTTTCATTTTTACCTCCCTCTTTCAGGCCAGTTAATCTCTCCCTCTCCTGCTCTAGTTCTCACCTTTCACTTTCCTTCTTACCGATCTTTCCCTATTTCTGTGCTTCACCCCTCCGTGCCCTTCTCTCTGTCCGCCTCCAGCCTGGCTCTGAGCCTTCCCTCTCTAAATCCTGTGAAATGCCCTGAGTGCTTAAACAGCATGGAGCTGCGCCGCTTTTCAGAGAGTAGAGCTCGAAGGTGTGTGAGGCTCAGTATCCTTGATGTGTGTGTGAGTGTTTTGGGTGTGTGTGTTTTAGAAACTGTCTAGGGAGTTCTAAGTCGTACTCTCGGTGATTAATGTGCCTTCTTCTCTCCGCTCATGCAGATCGGACATTCTCAAAGGGGAAAGGCAGGACAAGGACAGGAAGTGGGGTAGCGGGAAGGAGGAAGTCAGTTAATGAAGTATTTTGTTTCTACTTTTCAAGGATATGTGCCGATATGTCAACGTAGGAGGGAGAACGTCCATGTTACATTCAGTAGCTTTGGGTTTTTTTATGGAAGAAAAGGTTCACGGCGTGTTCCTTAAGTTAATGCAGGGCAGCAGCGGAGGTCTAAAGGTTGGATGGTGAGCGGAGGTCTGGAAAGTGTGGGTGGAAGAGTTGAATGAAGAAAATGTCTCATTGTAGCTGCACTTTCTCCTGGAGTGCCCTCGAGAGAAGTTGCTTGAGGTCAATACCAGGGGTTTTATATATTCTTTACGTGTCCGATAAAAAGTGCATGTACCCACCAGCTGCCGGCTTCCACTCATTTAACAAGAAAATTGACACTCAACACTGGAGACACAGTGTAGGGGATTCAGACCATTAGCCATCAGAATAACGGCCATATTAGAAGGGTTTGCGCCCCCTTAATAATATGCATCTGCTGCCAGCGCTTAGTAACAGGGACTAAAGTGGTACGCCTTATCTGGAGAGCCGGGAGAGTAATGATGCGAAGGTCAGGGAGGTGGATGGTCTAGTTCACTCCCCATTGCTGGCTTGGGATTAACATTTATGTGATTATTAACCATAACGAACTTGGGGGGTGGGGGGGTGCGCACTACTTTCTAATATCTACAAATTAGGCAAATAATGCACAATGATTGATATGTTAATGGTGTGCAGACATATACAATGTGGAGATAAATCCTGGACCTACAGGAAGCTTATGCCTTATGGCAGATACTTTTGTCCGAAGCAAATTTGTGGTTCATTGTCTCAATAGGACCCCTTGGCAGGTCAGGTCAGATCAAACCACCAAACTATTGACAACCTGCTCTGGTGTAATGTCTGATCTGCACCTGAGCCTCGCAGTGTCAGCTACTACCTTAAAACTCATGTTTGCATAATCCTTTAAAATGCAAGAAACAGCATCATTCATTTTCGTGTCTGAACACCCACATTTTCCTATATTGGCCCAAAAATATGCATAAACAATTACATATAAGAATAGATTAAATAAAGCAGCGTGAGCGTATATTCTGCCTCTTAATTTGACATCTACCTGTATCCATACCAGCCATGTCTTTAAATGTTATATCCAATATGTCAACCAAGGCCCAACAGTCCCCTAAACAGTGAGATATACCTGCTGTTTAAAACCGGATGCGTCGTGAACGTAGTTGTTCACATACTTGTTGATGTACTACGCATGTTACCGGAGGATACCACAAGAGGGCACACCTGAGAAAATCAGACCGTATCGGACTTCTGGATTTGCATGAAGTGAACAATAAACATGGCAACACAGTGAGCTTCCCTAACTTCGCTACACTGCCCCTACCGGTCAAGTGCATATTGCATCTGGCAAATGGACGCAGGATACACGAGGCAGCCGCCATGCGCACACATATGCGTAGTTCACAACAAGTGTATCTCCGGCTTTATGAGTCCACTTTTAAAATAATTCGAAAAATGAATTCAATCCAGATTTTCTGGGATCCAAACCAAATTACAAAAACTCATAAATATCAGTCCCCTAAAGATGCTAGGTTCTTTACAACACGATCCATGAGATCAATGAGAAATCAGTGTGAAAGCCATGAGAGATAATTAAGGATATGCCATAGACCTGCCCTGAAATAGACAGGGTTCTTTCATGCGTCATGCCCCAGCCATCCACAAAATGTAATTGGAATCATTCCAGAAGTTTTGGTGTATGCCTGCAAACTAACAAACAGACAAACGAAAACATAACCTCCTTGGCGGTGGTGATTATGAACATGAAGTAGGACCTCGTAAAATGAAGGCCTCTATTGGTTGCATGTAATTTAAATGATTTCAATGTTCGTGATTGAAGTCAATTGTTCACATGTCTTCTTATCCCCATCAACTGGCGTCTCCAGAGCTGTGTCGACCTAAATGGAAAATGTTGGCACAATGCATAATGCTGAGGTGGGAGTATGTTTATTTGTGGAACTTAAAGCTGGGGGGAGGCTGATGAAAAAAAGAGTAGCTCTTCTCAGCCCCTTCATTCCTGGATGGATTCTTTAAACGAGAGTAGTTGGGTGGATGGATGTGGTCATGAGGGGTGATAAGGGCTTTGAAAAAATAATTGCAATTCTCCCACGGAGGCTTGGGCTTGACTCCAGGTTACATTCTGTTTGCTGGAGCTACAGAGCAGGTGGATGGAGGCTGATATACGCATTGGAAATTAATTAAAATTCCCCCCTCTCCTCCTCCTCGCCTTTCATGCATATACACAGTCGCTCACTGCTCATCACCACAGGGCTGAGGGTCACAGTACTGGAAGGGTGGCAGAGAATGAAAGGTGAGAGTGGGGGAGGGAGAAATAGAGGGAGATAGCCGAGGGAGGAAGGTGAGAGATTAATAACCGCTTAGTCCTTCACTAACAGGTTACCACATGGAGTTAAATCCCCAGTCGCCATTGTGTACGTGTTTATTGACATTTGTCAGGGTTAGATTAACACACAGACATAACACACAAACACACACACATACTCACACACACACACACACATACAAATACAAAGTCATGTCCCCATGACTTCAGAGGACATTGCATTGATTTACTTGAACCATACCGCTGACTTACCCCAACCTAAATCTTAACCTAAACCTGATTCTAAACCTAAACCTAAACAAACCGAACATGAACTTGAACCCGAGCCTGAAGCTGAACCTAAATCTAAACCGAACCCTAACCCTAAACCTAACCCTAACCCTAACCTTAACCCTAACCTTAAACCCTAACCTAACCTTACCTAAACCTGACCCTAACTTTCTAAAATTATATTATGTGGACTTGTTTTTAGTCCCCAGATTTAGTTCAACACAACACAACATGAGTAATATCAGTACAACACGTACACACACAGTCCCCAAAACTATGAGTACTCTTTTGTTGACTAAATGATTAATGATTACTCGTCCTCCGAAGACCAATGACCTTCAATATCAAAACACTAGCGATTGCAGTTTCTTTCTCACCTACTACCGATTCTGTGTCTTGTAACCATGACCACAATCATGGCTGAACCTTACCCAGTGTTTGTTATTGTAGCCATGACAACAGAGCTCCCCTGCAGTAACAAAATGCTGTCGTTCTTCCCCCGGCCTCAATGTTTCCCCTCAAACCAACAAAGTCTTTGTGCTTAAAACTCAACCAAGCCTGTGACGGTGATTAGTACTATGAGTTGATTTGAGTTGACATTCGGGGAACTTCTTTATGCTTGTTTGTAGTCAACAATATTTTGGGCATTATCAGCTGACCTACGAATTATTGATGCTAAATCACATACGTCCTACCATAAATTCCTTTACCTGGAAAGTTTTAAATGAAGCTTCACCAGCAACATCAAACTATACAGCCACAGTTTGTGCTAATGTGTCTGTGTGCTCCCATCACACTGTGAAATTGGACCTTATTCTTTATTTTACTCAGTGCATATCATCCTCAGACACGGTTCCTGGTACATGAAATGTATTCTTTTCAGGCAAGCTGAACACACCCACACACCCCTGATTACACTTACATATATTTGTGATGTACTGGAGCCTTTTTCTGTGCAACTCTGAACTAATGTGCTTTTGACATCTAGTGCATCAACTAAACTAACTTGTTTGGAGTTTGAGACAGAGATTCTGTATTCAGAATTGTGTGCGTATGTGTGTGTGTGTGTGTATGAGGACCATTTTGTGCCTATAACTCACAGCATGATTGCCATTTAAAAGGGTTTTTTAAAGGTTAAGATTTGATTATGTGGTTAGAGTAAGGATAAGGATTATGTTTAGTCTAGGTTTAGCTTTAGTTTTAGAGCTAGGGTTGGAAAAAGGGTTAGGGGTTTAGTTGTGATGGTTAAGCTTAGGGGAGAGGGAAAGCACTATGAGTGTCTTCAGGAATATAATAAGTATAAGGTTTTTGTATGTGTGTGTGTGTGTGTGTTAGTTTGTGTGAGTGTGTGTGTATCTATTTGAGTGTTCTCATTGAGTTTTTAATCAGGGTGTCACGCTCTCGGTTCCTATTAGGTACAGAAGGAAGGGCTCTCTCCAGCCGGCTGCTTCTGAACACCACCCTCTAAAAAGCAGATAATACTTTGACTCTCACAGACTCGAAAAAAATCAACAGCTCCCTCTCTCTCTTTCCCCTCCACATCTGCAGACCACATCAGATCGATGCGGTGAGAAAATAAAACTCCACGTTTACGGGAAGGTGAGAGCAGCCTCAGGTATGAGATAAGTCTTGTCACGTGAGAAATGGCAAACAACAGAATCTAATATGAGGAGCAATCAATGTGATTCAGTGTCTTGTCCTCCGGCGTTCCACCTGCCACTAAACATTTTCAAAGATCATCAGATGCAGCACACGCACGCACACACACACACACGCACACCCACAGATGCCCACAAACCGCACAGTCGAATACGGCCTGTGTTCATGTGTCTGCTCATCTGCAGTGACAATATGTGATCCTCACACTTCATCCCACATGTCACAAGACATTATTCTTGTTGCTTCCCATTAATTGACTCATCTTTTTTCCATTTCATCTCTGGCCGGCATGTGCGCGGATTCCTTCAGGCTCTGCCGCCATACGAGGAGCAGAAAACTGGAGAGCAATGAAGATTAATATGTGCATAAACAAATGTGCCCGATGTATGTGATTCTATGTACAGCTTTTCATCCAGTGAATTTTTGTATCCTGACATATGAAAATAGCTCCTGTACCGAAGGAGCGAGGGCAACTCTGCATTACCTCCTTTGTGTTCCAATGTATTCATATATATAATTCAGCGGCAGACACAGTAGACACAATGCACACCTGGACGCCCACACTGTATCACACAGTATCACACCGCATCACCCAGCTCAAGACAACCTACTGTGAGATGAGCAGAAAACACAAGAGCGAGACATTGAATTTTAATACCATGGAAAAATGCACAGCTAAACGTCTTTGTCTCAGTTTCCAAAGCAAAGTTAAACATTTTACGTGTATGCTCTGTACTTTTCTGCCGCCCACCACAGTAGTTATCATTTATCTTTATTTCCCTATTTGTTAATTGAATAATCTCTTTCTCGAAATCCATTATGGGATCTCGACCCAGATTCATTTAAATGTATATTTTGTTTATATTCTTTCTCCCAATAAAACAATAGTTGAATTACTTTGTATTTTAACCATTTCTTCGATCTTTCCCTGAACATAACCAAGTTGTTTCTGTGATAACACCAAATTGTAACCATTCCTCCTCAACGTCATAACCATAAATGGCTCATCTGCATCATGATGACAAAAGTCCCTGTAGTTGCCCCTGTAGGTCATATCCAAGGGGAGAGAAAAACCGCAACATAGATTTAGTTGTCAATGGATAAAATGAAAATTTGTACCTATCAACCTATACATTCAATAGCCTATGATGATTAAGTCCAAATAAGATTCTTATGAACATTCGCTAAGAATCAAATGAAGTGAATTGTGTAAATACAATTTTAAAAGCATCGAGATGGTTAATCCAGTAATTTAAAAGCAGCTTCGGGTGGTACCTGAATTGCAGCGGTTTAACATGTTCTTCCTGAGAGATCTCTCAAGCTGCGCTAAATTGGATGGGAAGTTTCTGTGAGATGCCATCTCAGAAGTCTGACTTTGAGTCCCAGTGAAACCCAACTTCTTCAGTTTAACACTTATTGAATCCACTGTGCTCCCGGTAACACTCAAATCTTTACGCTTTATATAGTTCTAATCCCTTTGCCCTGATCCATGTCCCAACTCAATTTGATCACAGAGGTCCGGAGAGAATTCCTTGGACCCGATTGCTTGGTTCTTATCCTGACATGCAGTGAGAATTGTGGGAACTTATATACACAGTTGTGTAGCTTTTACCAGGTGGAGCACAGTCTAGCTCAGGGCACATGTAAAGGACAATTGAAGTAAAAAAGATGAAACTATCCACAGATTGGAGCACCACAGCAAAGGGTCTGAATGCTTTTACACAAATGTCTACACTACCCTGCATGGTTATCCATCTGATGATTGTTAAAACATTTCAATCAATGTCAAAACTGTAGAACCTTTGGAGTTGCAGGAAAAGCCCTTTCCCACTGGTCAATAACCCACTAACAACCACTAACATTGGGCTTTTGTCTGCAATGGGAAAGGACACAATTCTGCATTCACTCTCATATCAAATGGTTTTTTTATAGGCTCAGCTCTAATCGGCCGTGATGGCAATGTGACACCCTGGGGTGAACGAGCTAATTTCTTCTTCTTTATGTTTATTTTAGCAGTCTACACAGATGCTAGACAAGTTTATGACTCACATTAATCTTCCAGGCATCAGTGCATTAAATAGCCACAATTCTTTTTTTACATCTTTGGAACAATGAGCAACAGCGATTTCCTTCTTTGTATAATGGAAGATGTGGCACTAGCAGGACAGTGGAGTAAGCGAGCTTCTCTGGTACATTCGTGATGTCGTACATGACTCATGTGGCGACGCCGGCGAGCTAGTTCTGGCAGGCAACTCGAGCTGCGCTGCGCCAATCATGTTACATACATCATGTGACATACCTCAATCTCCACAACCATCTATAATACACACCCACCTTATCAGGTGGTCTATTTAACCAGAGAGACATTTCCCATCAACCCCTCTTGCTCGCGCTGCTGCGGCAGTATCGCCACCTGTTGCTTCAGCCGCTCCACCACCCCAGCATCCACCTGTAGGCTCCAACGGGGGGTTACAAGTATTTGCTCATCACCCCCATCATTCCTGTGTAATCATACGGGGGAGTGATTAAGTTGGAGCCTAGACGCCAAACACTAAATCTGTTGTAATGCTGCAATAAATGTTCGAACGTGAGTCTGACTGAAATGGGGAAAACCGAAAGGCAAAGTCTTCTACTGGCAGAATTTTTTTTTTCAGAGGCTTTACCCTTGCTTAAAAAGGCCACATATATCTACTAATTTTGATGTAGAAGAGGTGTAAGTTAGCCTGTCATTAGTCAGCATCCTTTTGAAACATTAGATGTCCAAACCAAAATTTACTGTAAATCCAAGCTGTAGTTGTTGCAGTATTTCAGGTAGCACAACCAACAGACACACTATCACACATTCATTGCTTTAACTAGAGCCATGTTGCTGTCATCACTATTTCTTTTGAGGTGTGAATGTGAGAATCTGTTTGTCTTAACTTGTCAGACAATAACCTGTCCAGTACAGTAAATGTTTAATATGTGTGTGAACGCATGCTAAACTCCACACGTTCACAAATGACACCTCCTTGAATAACAGAGATTGGAGTGTTGCGGCACATCCTCAGCACGTTTATTATCTGCAATCCACTCACAGAAAGACAGCATACTGTAATAAAATGCTTGGTTAGATACCCACAACTTGCCTACAACCCATATGGTCTGGAATGACAATGTGATGGAATATTACATGGCCAATTGTGGCAGATGTCCTGTTACTGCTCTGAATGGAAACTGTTGATTCACAGGGAGGGTTCCTTCTGTTTATCCCCGCCACATATTTGATGACAATATCATATCGGCAGGTGATAGTGAGAGGCAGACAATCAGCCATCACCGCTCCATCGCTCACTTCACTCCATACATACCAAACTTGTGGCAGTCAGTGAGATATTACACACTCAAAGTTGAAACTTTCAGAAAGTGAAAGGTGAGACGATATATTCTCCTCTGGCTCCGCATGTGTCCCGCTGTAAACACACACCAGACAGCCCTCTGCTGCTCTCCTCCCTGCAGGGCCCTCCGGTGAGTCTTAGATTTAATAGCAAAGTTTTAATTATTTTATAAAAGGCCTCAGTGGGTCTGCTGGCTGATTCCATTTGCAGGCAGCTATTTCAGTGTGAGGGCCCTCGGGTCCCTGCAGGATTCCTGACCATTAGAGTCGACACGCGAAATTAAGAAGTAGCCAAGCCTTTCTTCTTTATTCTGAAACTAACAGAGCCTCTAAATCTCTGGCTGTGCGAGAGGGAAAATGACCTCCTGGAACCAGAGAGTAATCTCTCACACACAGTATATCCATTGTAGTCGTTTCATCCCTATTGGCGATTAGGTGGATGAGGCAGGGAAACAGCAGCAAAAGAGACTATCACTTTTGAGGCTGTAGCTCAATGTGTGAAATCATGTGTGAAGGAGCGTAAGGACCAAATCCAGGTATTTATAATGGGCCTTCTAGTTCACAAAACATGCAATAGCAAAGAAGTTTGTTTATTACAACAAAAGATTCGATTTGTGTCCCAAAAGCGGATTTTTGTTGCATTTGGTTCAGGTGTTTTGGTCCCAATGAATCTGATCAGGACTTTTTCTCTAGCGCCACCACAAGGTTCAAATAAGTTTTTTTGTATTCATCAATGTTAAAAAAGCTATTGAATTGATTTTGGGGCTCATTAGCCCTAGGTGTAAGTTTCATTGTGATATTAAACTATAAAGATGAGCATGATAAACATTATACCTTCTGAACATCAACACGTAACCATGTGTGCTGGCCGACACTAGCATTTAGCTTAAAGTGCAGTGCCCATTCTAAACCTGCCTGTGATGGGCCGTTTGTTTGGACTGCGGTGATGCCTTTCTGAAACTTCTAAAGTGACCTGCAGTAATTGAGCCATGGCAAGTGAAGACAGGCTGCTGGACTCAGTCCACAGAACCCTGCTGCCCCACCACTGCTGCTGCACAAAGAGCTGTTGAAGCCCAACTCGGTGCATAGAACCCCAAACTGGAGAACCAGCTCTTGTTGCCATTGTTGTGAAAGTGTCCCAGTTGATGAGTCACTGCCACCGCTGCTACAGTGCCTTGCTACGTATCATGTGTCCAACTTGCACTAGATTCTACACTGCTCTTCCCTTGGAGCTTAACAATACCCATGCCAAGTATAAAGTGGACACTCGAGGCATGTCCATATCTCAAGAAATGCGAGCCACAGACAGATGGATGGATATTGTTGTGAATATGCATCATTGTGCCCAAGCGTCACAGAGCAGCCACCATAACTGTTAACTAAGTTAGAGCTGATTTTTTTATATTGATTTCTGAAACTTGTGTTTACCTATAAACAATGTTGTGTTTGAGAATTTATCAGAACAGAAATTAGCAACAAAACATAGTCTTGAGACATTCAAGTCCAACATGACACATCCTGGAACAGCAAGTACTGTTTCCAGAAAATACACACCTAAAGTCTGATATCTCATAGTGAATCATAAATGCTAAAAACGATATAATCATGTATGTGGCGGCCACTGCCTGAGGCCCACAGACGAGGCTATAGGTAAATCGTACAGACGGTGAATCTGTCGCACTGCACACTCTGCACAGGACTCACGCTCAGCAATAGGACAAGTGATCAATGATCTGACTTGATGGACTGAGAGTCTGATGGTCTCTGGGTCGATGGCGAAAGACAGGTGCGGTACCTGGTATGTAGGCCATCCCAGGCCATGTTTAACCCTGTGTGAGGGGGAAACAGATGAAAATGAGCTTTTAAGCTGCAGCTAGTGAAACAGCATTCTCTTGAGCTACCTCATTTATCCCCCCCTCATCCTCTCCTAAGCTCGGGATCCAGACAGCCGCTGGGTGGCTGAGTTTTTTACCGTAAGAGTCATTTGGGACAATGACCCAGATGCCCCGGTCCTCTGTCTCTAATGCCCCCCCCGTTAGAGACCTGAAATATGTTCATCTCCGAGAAGCCGAGCCCGTCACTGTCTTGGCTCCCAGGAATGTTCTGACTAAGAGCCCTGTGGTCTGCGGTGGCACGATAACAATAACACCTCCTCCCTGCTGCTGCGAGCTCTTATCTCCTCTCATGGTGAGAAAAACAACATCGGGCGTGGATTGGTAAATGACAGATAATGTTTCTTTTTTTCCTGTAATTGCACTGTCACACCTGTTTTGTCTCTGCGTGGTGGTAGAGGCTGTTGGATTTCAGTTTCCATGGTTCCTTCTGTTTTGATCTTTCTTATATAATGTCATTGGTGGCTGGTTGCTGTGAGAAATGAACACACAGACGCACACGCTCACGGTTTGTGTCAGTAAATGTTGCTAACCACCCCCACATCCTTGTCCGTCCTCGAAGAGAGCAGCCTGAGGACAAACAACAGCTCCTCTCACCTCGTCTTCCTCTCGCTCATACTCATCACACCCTCTCTCTCTCTTTTCCATCACCCTCTCGCCCCTTCTCTCTATACCTTCATTCCCCTTCTCTCAGCTTTATTGTCACCGTTCTCTCTCTCTCGCCCTCCCTCCTCCCATGCCCCGATTCTCCCTCAATCCACTTCATCCCTCTCCAGTAAGAGGCGTATTGATTTTTGCAGGGCCTCTCCTGTCATATCTCCATATCTCTTAATTCTCGTACACACTCCATCGCTCTCAGACTTGTTAACATTTTCACACACACACACCATCTCCCCCTCCCTCTCTATCATTTTGTTATCACCAGCTATCTCCGACACACTCTGTCTTTCCCTTCCAGATATCATTATTCTTAATGCCTTTCTTCTGCACCTCTATTCTATCAATCTCCTCGGGATGGGAAAAATACAGTATCTCTATATATACCCCCTTAAAAAACACATATGTCTCTTTCACATTTTCGAAAAGATTTGACACAGGTTTTCATTTCCTCTCTTCTCACCTCTTTTACTTAAATGTCATGAAGCACTGAGGAAACAGAGGCAAGTTTTAGGTTTCGGGCTGTTTGTACACAGGCTCACGATTTGTTCGAGAGTTTTATGCTCGGGATAAAATCGACAGTACAAGACAAGTTAATGATTCCATCCTCAAATAGAGTCAACACTTCTTGTTGATATGAGCATCCTGACTTGAAGCTGCTCTTATCAATAAGTTTATATTAACAACGGAGAGAATTAATATTATAATTTGGTATTCCACCCATCGCTTGACTCAGCAGTTTCCCTTACAACCACCAAGTTTTCAACTGTCTCCAATCTGAACGACTTCGATTAATTTGTCCCCACCCCCTCAAAGAACCCACCTGAAACAACTCTCCTACTGTGGCAGTTGTGATGGACCTTTGTAATTACGGTTGATCACGATAAGTAAATGAATTAGAAGCTTATTAAATGTTATGCTTTAGCTAGAATGGCAGCAGATTTACGAAGTTGGAGTGAAGCTTTATTAAGGATTAATGAAGGACCTTTGTCATCATGGTTACAATAATAAATGCATGCTTTGTCTTTTGTTTTTCATCACCTCAGCCATTTCTGTGTCCAACATTGCTGTTATCTTTTATTCCCAGCATCAATTTCCACAGCAGTGGGCGGCTGGTTTTCTCAAAATGTTTGGTAAGAGTCCAAAAACGAGCTAAAACCAAATCAGCATTCATCGGTTGGAGAGAAACACAAGTCCCAAAGAGAGATGATGCTGCTCTGTCAGTTGCATGAGTAATAAAAAAACTGTTAACATGTTATGTAAGTGTGTTAATCCATTGCGAGAATTTTGATGGCACCACTGCAAAGGAAATAAATGAAACCTTTGAAGTCAACAGTGCCCCACTTACAAACCTCCTGAATAAGCAAAGGCAGAGATGGAACAAATTGTGCTCCTACATCCTCTGATGAATGATAAGGAGTAAAAAAAAGTACTGCAGGAGGTAACTGTAGAACAAGGGAACCAAATAGTGAAAATAAGACTGCAAGGTTATCCTATTTGTGGGAACTAATGCTAAAGTTTTTAATTTTCATTGCAAAAAGAACATCACAAGTGTTTGGCTGTTGAATGAGTCATTTAGATTAAATTCATGATTAAAATGTTCCCAGTTTGATTAGAAAATGTAACCTTTGAAAGGTTGTGCAGCATTTATAAGAAAAAAATAAGAAAATTTGCAGCCTAGTAGCAAACAAGGAGACTTTTCAGACATATATCTTCAGAATCCCTGGTGACTTTAATTTCATACATTGTTGTCAGAGCACACAGGACATAATGTACAGCGGGCCACAGCCTCTAGGCCATTTTAAAGCCATATGACAATATTCTGGATGAGAGCCCAAAAGGAGACCTGGGATTATTTGGCCCCTCGAGGCACCTGCACAGAGGACGAATCCATCATAATCCTCATTTTAAGAAGCCTGTCTCTCCACATGAGCCCGGCCCTCCTAACCACCTTTGAGGCATCTTCCCCAACTCCAACCAACTGCTGTTCTCTTCCTCCACCCAATCCCTCAATTTACATCCCCCACAACACTCTTTCCACCCTGATCACGTCCTGCCCCCCCACCCCTGTTCCTCCTTTTTTGGGGACTTTTATCTATCAGCTGTCCTCATTCACAACGCATCATCCCTTCTTGATATCCTCATGTGTCTATCGTCCATCTCCCCGTCTCTGCCAAGCTCCAAGTCTCCCTATTTCTTTTCTTATCCTCTAATTTTCACTGTTACTTTTCTACCCCCACCTTCCACATCCTCCTCCTGCTCGCCACCCTGCTCACGTCCAGGTCTGTTTCCACTGATAAGACTCTCAGTAACACTCTCACACACACACACACACACACACTCACACACACACACACGCAGAAGAGTAGATAATGACACTGAAATTGCCAGCATAGTTAGCATGGCGGCTAACTGCGATTCCTTGCATCCCTAATATAGTCGCTAATGAATGTGTCATCAGTGATATTTCTCTCTGAGCCAAACAGGCGCAGTGAGTAGATAGGAAAGAAAATGATGGCGACAGGAAGAAGGGGAACAAGAGAGAGGACAAAAACTTTCTTTCTTTCTCTATTTTTGTGTGTGTGTGGGCCGAAAACAAAGTTATTAGCTGTCATGTCAGAGCTGGCTCAGGTTGTGGGAGAGCGGTGAATAAGCTGGGCTATCTGAGAGCACAGGCCGAGCTACAGGTCATTCCCTTTATTATGGTGCAGACACTGATAAAGAGTTTCAGTCTCGCCCACACAAGCACAGACTTTTCTCAATCCGCCGCCAACTAACACGAGCCTTGATTAAGATTAAATTGATCTGAACGCGTTGCAGGTACTGTGGAGCAGAGTGACAAACAAACGTTCTACCTTGTTTTCATCTAACTGCAATAGAAAGCACAGATTAGAGTTCATTTGAAGTTTATAAAACTCATTAAAAAGTTAATCGACCCTTAAACTGCATGAGGAGACCTTTCACATTATTTGTGATGGAAAAACTCAAGTGAAAAACTGAGTCAGAGCATAATTAAAACAGAAATAAGGCAACAAGTCAACAGGATTCGCTCTGTCCCTGTTTAAAATTGGATTTTCTGAATTCCTCTGTGCATGAATAAAGAATAAACGACCGATTTGTACCGAAAAAAACCAACTAAGTAAAGCACTGAACAGTTTTTAATCAAACTAATAGGACTTTACTCTACCTTAACTTTTGATGATTTGAATTTAACCACAATTTGAACTACCTGAAACACAGTAAATATGGATTTTTTACTTGAGTGATTTTCTCTAATTTTGATAACTTACAGATCAATTTTTTATGGGCAACAAGTGGGTTTATTTCTGTAGAATAAAGTAATTTCTTCGTTAGAGTATGGAAAGGCATATGTAAATCAATATCAAAATCCAACAATCAATCAATATTTGTTATGATCTCGTTCAGATTTTTCATTTTTGAATACTCAGTTTGTCAGGTTGAAGGAATCGGAACAAACACTGACAGTTATTTGTCAGATTTAATTGAAATCCGATTTGATCTTGTTTCTCTCATCCACTGTGTCTGTCACGTTTGTTGAATGCAACAGACGATACAGTCGCTCTGACAGTTTTGTGTAGCTCATTAGAGATCACATATTTGATTATTTTCCCAAGTTGGAACATTGAAATTTAAAAAAAGAAAGTGACTGCCCTAAAACTGACATGTTCCTATTGGTCACTCAAATTTTTGTGACTGTAGTCAACTAATTAGCCATTATAGAGCTTGAGCAGTCAAAATCAAGTGCCATCAGTTTTCGAAGTCCAAATGATGTGCCACCATCAACATGTTGTCATGTTATGTGGACTGGAAATACCCAACCTCCTCCTCATTAAACCATCTAAGGACTGAATGGGAATTGATTACATTTTTCATCCGTAGCAGCTTTGTGCTTTTGGAGTCTCATACTGTGGCATCCCCAGTGTAGAGTTACTTGATGGGAAATAGCTCCGGTCACATGAGAAGCGCGTGGTATTTTTGAGTGTGACCGCATCAAAGCCTTGTGGTTCCACCTGGCTCTCGACTGTCTCCCTTTTGAGCAGGCTGAAATGCGAAGAGTAGCCAAACACAACAGTAATGAACAAGGCTGTGATTAGCTTCTCGGTGGAGCTGCTGATAGAGAGCGTGTCGGCCGCAACGCAAAAAGACAACCATAATGTATGCATCTGCAAAATGAAGTTTCTTCTGTCATCTCTGAGAAATTGCTCCTATTATGGAATTAATTTCCATATCTTGTGAGCATAAGGTGAAAAGGAAAGGTTTGTGTGAACATGAATCATCCCCTCAAGTCTAATAAAACCTTGCTGTCTTTGAAGATAATGAAAAATGGACCCAGTAGTTACATTTATCACATATACATTTGCCTCTCTAATGAATAAACTGGAGTGCGGGACAACTATCCAGGAGTTGTAGTCATCTCTCATTCCAACAAATCCATGTGATGCATTCATGTCTGACCCACATCCCACATACACTCACACCTCAAATGTCAACCTATTCTGTCCTAAATGTCAGTGCAAATGAAAGTCCTCCCAAAAGGGAAGGCTTTGAGAGACGAGACAGACACTTGGCTGCTTTTTGGTATGAAATTCTTACATTTGCAGCCATAATCTTCACACCCACTGTGAAGACATCTTGTGCAAGCAGTCCCTCCACCCACAAGCATATCGCTAAGGGAGAGCCACGAAATAAAAACAGCAGAATCATCAGAGGAGCTCATCGACGGAAATCATTTCATGACCTTGAAACATGGGTGCGGTTACAGAAATGTGGGATTTCACAACAATAAGTAGTAATAAATGTGCAATAATCTGATTAAAGTGTTGTTCAGAGGTGAGACAAATCAGTAGAAACACACCACTTGCTCCTTGTGTTTCTCTCAGGTGTCATTTATCCATTTTCATCCTATTATATACTGCTCATTTAAGGGTCGGGGTGGGGCTGGAGACAATCTGTCCTTGGGTGAGAGGTGGGACACAAAAATATATAAATCTCTAATACATTTGAGCAATCATAACTAAACTGTCACGTATTCACGCATCGACTGTGATTCAGTATAATAGTGGTAATAGTAATTATGCTTATATGACATGAATCAAAACACTTGACAAGCAAAACAAATGTTTCACCTAATGTCCTTAAAATAAATCTGCATCTGAGAAGGTTAACGACATTTTCTTCAGACGGAAGCATGTGCGGCCACAAACAAGTCTGCCAGATATGCATCACTAATTTAAAGTACAATGGTTTCACTGTCATCAGATAAGAGTAACCCTGAACAGACTCAGTCAGGTCACGGCTGCAGTGGATTGATCCATTGATAAAACACCTCGAACTGACAGGAATCTAGTGATGTGTCTCAGGTTGGATGTGTTCAATGAATGGACTCGTCCCTGATGCATTAGCCTGGTGCAGAAGATGGAGAAGAGGTATCTCTCATGACTGATAAATTGTTGACATGCTAACGTCTCTCACTGGTCGATAAGACTGTATGGAGGACGTGTCTCCACTTCCTCCCACTATCCAGAAATGAAACCAAATTATCCTGCATCTAACCCCTGCCATCTTATGCAAATGATCAGTGTGATAAGAACAGACTAACATGACAGACACCATATTTGAGTAAAATTATTCAATGTGGACTTTTTAGTTTGGTCCCATCCACTAACATGGAGGAGGCAGGATTTATGACCTGCACTGCACCCAGTCACAAAGTGGCGAGGTGATTTAGTTTCACTTTTGTGGAGCCGTCATGCCGTCGGATGAACTCTGCTTTAAATGAACTCTGCTTTTCTCTTAAGAGGTGAAGTGACATCCATTAATGACAAGAACACAAATGTTAGTGTGGACAAAGTGCTTCTTCCACTCAGTCAGTAAACTGTCCATGTTTTATGCTTATAAATAATCGGTAACTGACTACATTTAGCTCAGAGGGTGGAGCGTGAGGTGTTCGCTGGACTCGGTCTCCCCCAAGCATCATGACACGTCTGACCTCTGACCTCAGGGTCGCAGGCTGGACTTCTTATTCCTTTCCTGCGATGAGCTGCTATCTGACCTTTGGGGCGCTCAGTCAGAAAGCGCATTTTTCTCTGTGTGTTTGAATTGGTATCCTGTGATCTAATTTACCCTGACAAGGCAACAGGACCGAACAATATAAATGTCTATTTTCTCTCTCTCTCTCTCTCTCTCTCTCTCTCTCTCTCTCTCTCTCTCTCTCTCTCTCTCTCTCTCTCTCTCTCTCTCTCTCTCTGTGGGGGAGGTGATTAAACAGAACAAACCCACTGGAACAGGACAAGAGTGAGATTTCTAAGGAGTAATTTTAGGAATTGAAATCCACCTTTTGTCGATCAGGAACAGTGTGCTGGTACTTATGATTCATAGAGCTGCAGAAAAATTATTCACAAGACCCAACAGATGATGCATAGAACCGACATGCAAGCATCAAATAACTGCCTGCTCATATGAGAGCAGATTTAAACAATCTCTTATTGAGTGTTTTTTATTGTTTGATGTTCTGAATTGTACCAGGGATCATTTGAGGCCTGTTGATTTTCAAAACATAAAAAAAAACTAACTCTTTATCTTTGTCATCCCTCCAAAGACATTTTTAGTAGAAGAGCATTTAAAAAAAATGTATTCAGTGTCTCTTGTCTCTGGCTCCCGCTGTGTGAGTCAGAGCAAAGTGTCAAAAATCTTTAATATCTTTAAAAAGCGCTGAAGGTTTAACATTCAACAACTTATTCATAATTAATCATTTCAAATGCTTACAGATCTGTCCTTTTCTTGCATTTGTCCTGTTAATTTCAATTTGCAATTGGAATTTTCTGTAATTGTTATATTAAAACATTTCTATTTTATTACACCATGAGTACTGTGAACATTCATTATTGTCATTGATATTATGATTGATATTATGATTTTGATTATGAGTATGATTAATATTATCATCATATTTTCACGATAAATACAACTACGATCAGTAGTAATAGTAGTAGTAATGGTATTTTTATCAGTATTATTAATCAAAGGCTGAAAATGCAGTAACGCCCCCCCCCCGGTTTCTCCATCGTCTAATCTCTGCTCTCTCTCATCTTTTTCGTTTTTTCACCCTGCCTCGATGTTTAGAGAGACTCCCTAAGCCACTGCACGCCCGGCAGCTCACTGAATTGTAAGTCCAAACAGCCGGAGCAGCAGCAGATAGATAGTGACTGAGAAGAGGAATGGAGGGGAGGCAGTGAGCGCGAGAGAAAGAGAGAGAGAGAGAGATGAAAAGCAAGCTAAGCGAGGGAGAGAGAGGGAGAGGCGTTCGTACTGAAGGAGGCAGAGGCAACAGCAACAGCACGCTCCTTCCCCATCCTCCCTCTCCTCTCTCATAATCCCACATCCACGCCGGGGGAGACGGAGGGTGCCCTGACCGGCTGAGAACCACTGTCTGAAGGAGAGGAAAATCTCAAACCAGCCCACCCCTCCCTCTCTCCCCTGTTGTGAATGCCTGGATAATTTTTTTGGGGAGGGGGACCATAACTAACAAGGGGTGAAAGGAGGTGTTTACACGCAAGCCTGCTGGAGGGAGAAGGGGGAGAGACAGAGAGAGCGAGAGAGAGAGAGAGAGAGAGAGAGAGAGAGAGAGAGAGAGAGAGAGAGAGAGAGAGAGAGAGAGAGAGAGAGAGAGAGGAGGGGGACGAGCAGCAGGTTTAGTGCAGCTGTCAATGCCAGAGTCTGGGAGTGAGACAGACTGAGGGGGACCTGAGGAGTGGAGGAGGGCCGGCACGTGTGGAGCGGGGGTCTTCAACTTGTGGGCAAAGCGACGGGGAAAAACAATTCGCATTCGCACACAGCTGGACAGATGAGGAGGCTTCAAGGACCACGCTTCAGTCCTGGGTATGTGCACGGAGACCACACACACTCACACACTAACACAGACATGTAAGGCTATATTTTGTCCTCGGTGGTTGCTGTGTTTTCAGCATCGCAGCTCAGACACACTTGAAACACAACAGTGCATGTTTTGCAGATCTTCTGCGTTGATGAATACCCACCCTGACAAGTCTCCCTACTTGCCCTCTGATACTTGCAGCGAAGGAAAGAGGACACAGAACACAGAGGAGGGACAAATGTGTGTGTTTCTCTTTGTCATGCTTTCTTCGTCTTGTAATAACATTCTTTTGCACCACTAGAGGCATTTCACACGGGCTCTCATAAGCTGTCACTGACGCATGCATGTAAATAAATGGTGGAACGCTGTCATGCTGCACATTCATCTCACTTTGGATCTCATTACATTAACTTTCGTACATAATTGTCCTGCACACAGCGGCCGGTCGTAAATTGTGCACAGTAAACATCTGATTGGCTAACTTGTGTGGCTGCTGGGGGAGACAAAATAAAGCTGTAGTCCAGACTTGTTTGTGCTCTCTGGACTGAGACATGTATAGCTCTTCTTACCCGTTCTACACTGAAGGATGCAGGAGCCGGGGTAACATGACAAGTGTGGCCATGTGTTATGTTACGTTGTGGCAGAGTGCATATGGCTTGTGACAGCAGGTTTTGCATGAGGTGCAACCGCCAGCCGCCCCTCTTTCTCTCCATCTAACACCCCAGTCTCTCCCCCTTTTCCTCTTGTTCCCACCATCTTCCTTTTTTCTCCATTTCCAATTACGCGCTGTCACCCCTTTCGCTTTCCTCCTGATCTTATCTGCCGTTTCATTCTATTGCTAAGCAATTGCCTTTACCTGACTCTGCCCCTCCGGACAGCATGGCTGACTAGTTTCCTGTCTTCCCCTTCAACAATCAAGGTGAGGGATGGTTGCCGATTTCATGACCGCTTTCCTACGGTTGAGCGACACCTGTGACCTCAGCGACGCCTAAACGCAGCAGCCACTTCACGTTAGCAATGCTCCGACAGATCCGGAACAGACATCTGAATGTGAAGTGCACTGTAGCTGCGGGGGCTTTTCAGTGAACAAAAGAACTTTGCCTCTAATCAGGCAATCAGCTCATTAATTCCTGGGCCTCATTAACTTGTTTTGGGTTCCCAACTACATTCCTGTTTGCCGTCTTGTCTTCCTGAAAACAAAACCAATCCAAAAAAAGACCCAGACAGAGCTGGCGGGCAGATTGCTCCCAGCATATGGGCGAACTTGCTGTTGGCGTCTGCGAGTGGAGAGAGTTGCCAGAGAGCTACAACTCCCTGAATCACAACCTCCCGCTGACTTCACTCACTCATCCATTCAAAACCTTGTCTTTCCACCTTTCTCTGTCCCTGCATTCCTGAAACCTAATAATCACTTTACAGGACCATTAAACCTACATAAAAAGCAGTCACACACCCGAGAATAAACCATTCAGCGCAGTAGAGTGACAGCTACCTGAAGCGTAGCATCGCTGTCCTTTCCGCTGCCAAGCCGCTGTGAAAAGACACACAAGAGAGAGACAAGTCCGAGACTGACAGTGAGACATACAGGGATCACTGAGGAGAAGGATAAATGGAAGAAGAGAAAGAGGACAGTGAATTGTGATTGTATAGTGAATTAGAAAAAAGAAGATTGAGATGATAATGGGTGAGCCCGAGGAGTCAAAGGGACAGAAAGATGGTGGACGGTGATAGAGAAACGGGAGAATGTGTGTGACAATGTTTGGCCTCTGCGCTGACAGGTGCTGATTGCTGATGTCTTTTTCCAGTAAGTGGAAACCACAGCGGGGTGATGGTGTTCAGGCGACCCTCAGGAGAGAAGGTGAAGAGAGCGGCAGACACCCAGACAGACACTGGAGGCCGAGGGTTTGGTTCACATTTCGAAAAAGCGTTCTGTTGCTTCTTCTGAGAGGAAAAATCTACGGTGGCACTGAAGTTCAAATCACAGGGGTGAATACGAAAACACAACCACAAATAATTAAACACAACCACAAAAAAAGGAAAACCCAATCCCAAGACAATTGCACAGTGTGACTATCAGCCGAGAGCCTTATCGCTATAGCAGGTATCTTTTCCATTAGAAGTTAATGCAGATATGTTTTGTGATTTGTCGTGTTATGCACTTCAGGGCCATCGTAATAATAACATTTTTCAGTTTCTTATTTTTCATAGCTTGACAGTCACAATTAAAATCGACATAACCTGAGACCCATGAGCACACAACCTTTTACGCTATTTTAACTTGAAAGGATGATCATCACATCGTTTGTGTGTCTCGTCTTGTTTTCAACAATTTGACAAAAAAAAACAACACTTGCTTAATGTTATTATATCTGAAGTCAGCGATAGTACAAAGCAATGAAAAAAACCACAGGTTGTTTGAAAGCTCCTACGACACAGAGGGTTAAGTGTTTGCAGGGAGGATAATGTGAGTTTGATATGTTTCTGCTGGAGGAGACGGTTGCAGGGAGAAAAGGAGCCATGATTGGCTGCATAGAGATGATTAGTGAGGTGACGGGGGCTACTTAGTCATGTGGAAGGAGCTTTTGATCTTAGCGGGTTCACGACTGTGTGTGTGTGTAAGTGTGTGCATGTGTGTGTGTGTGAGGATGATGGCTGACCTTGAGAAATTGCTCCAAGGGCCTTAAGGATGTCCTGCTTGGTGGATTGCTGCTATTAGATTGCTGGATGGGGATTGAGGTGCCTGCACGGACAAGGGCAAAGACACACATGTTCAATGCCCACGGCTACCCACATATGAATAACACACACACACACACATTCCCAGGGAAACGGCAGTCTTTATAATAAGTGTGGAATTACACCACAGAGCCTTGTGGTTGCATCAGAGGTTGTTCACGAAACTGAATTTAATGGTCTCACTTCCAGTATCATTCAAATGCGCAATTGTACCAGTGTATGTGAGTGAATGCACGGGCAGAAGTTATTATCACACACACAAACACATACACACACACACACACACCGAGACACCTGTAAAATACAGGGTATGAACCTACAGTTTTTCTCATAACGAACAAGCGTTCTTCTACCTCAGGGCAAATAAGCAGCAGGTGTGAGCTCTGACTCCTCCGCAGCCTCACCACTCTATAACGACCTCCTGACCTTCTTTCGCAGCCGTCTCTTCCTCTTGCTATGTCCTCTCTCCCACACCTCCTCCCTCACCATTTTTGCTGTTTTCCTCATTCTGCCCTTTCGCTTTCCATTCCGCTTACTTTAATTTACTCTCCTGGCTGCATTTTCTCAGACGCGACCCCGGGGCCGCGGTTCTGTTGTTCACTCCTCTGCTCACGAACCTGATTGCAGTCTGTGAGTCCGTCTGTCATCTCCACTTTCCCTCCTGACGACTCTCTCCTTCAGCTGCGTGGCTCTGATTGAGAGGTTTTAAGGTCGCCTGGTATCTCTCGCCTCACACTCAAAATGAATTAGCATTTAGCTTTGCTTCATTACCTGGTCCGACACAACCATCCTTGGAGTCCTTGCGAATCTCTTTAAAATAAACTGACAAATTGAATTTCGAGTTGATTATATATTTCCTTGAAATAACAAAAATCGGAGCCGCCGAGTCCTCGAAGGTTCGTCCATCACTTGTCCTTCAATCAGCCAGGTACACATTCATTTAAAAGCCAGCTATTATCATTTAACTGACTTTCCTGAGTTTTCTCTTTCAAAACAAAATACATGAATATCTTCAAATAAATTCATGGAGATAAGCTACAGTTACGCTATGGCTTTACCTCGTTCAGAAGAAACCTTCACACTCCTTTGACACCAATTTCAAAGCCTTCCAGATGCAGAAAGCTGAACGATAAAGTGTCGGAGACAAAAAGCCTTTTACCACAACATCACAGAACTGCAGTTAATGTGACACTCTGCCAAGAACCATTATTATGAGGGTGCTCCTACAAGGCAGTGTAAAATGAGTCATGTATAAACACTGGCTTATCGTTGGCAAGGAATAATACACAGGTTGGCTCTTGCCAAGGACCCATTAAAGCAAGGGATTTATTGACCTTCAAGCGAAGCCTTGAACCGACACAAGATTCTCTGCTCGGTCAGTAAACGTAATTTCACTGGTATTCACACAGCAGCTGATGATTCAAAAAGAAATCGATCACTACTGTTGGCAATCTTGACTCCAATGTGTGGGGCCGTGCTGCATAGCTTCTGTTGATGAGTCCCGGCCTCCGCTGTTACAGAGCGCTGGTCACCCTTTTATTCAAAGTTTATTAATATTGTCCAAAGGGCACCAAATTCAACACTCCACCTCTGTGAGCCCTTCAACAATGCACATGCAAACTGTGAGCAGGTTTGATGAATGATGTCCAACACATGAAAGCCACAGACAGACAGACACACAGACACACAGACACACAGACACACAGACACACAGACAGACACACAGACAGAGATTTCTGGGCAACTAGACAAATAATGACATAGCTTCATCTTTGAGATTTTCCTTGTCTTGCTCCATCCCTCTAATGAGCTCCTCTAATCTCTGATTTGTGATTTAAAATGATTTCCTGCTGTGCTGTTTTCTCCCAATGAAGAAACAATCAACCGATCAGCGTGACTGAAGTGAAATAAATACACAAATACGTAGCACACACTTTATTCAACTGCTATTCCTTGTCAGGCTCAGGTGACATGTGTTTGTAAAAGCGAGGGAGATCATACTAGTGGATGATATTATGTGTGAATGACTTCATTGATCCGTTTGCGATCATTAACTGACTCCCGGTCAATGACTTTGACCCCTGCCCAGTCCATGATGTGACCATATCATCTGGCTGATGTGTTTGATGGACCTGAAAAAAGCCAGTAAATGGCGATTGAGCTGGAATTATTTTAACCCTCAGAATATTTCTGTGGTTGTATTTCAATGAGAGACTACTATAACAAGAAGCTTTTCACTTCCTACCTCCGGATGTGAGAAACCTATTGGAATTAAATCAAATTGACTTATTATTAATTATTATTATCTGCAAATAGGGTTAGGGTTGGGGTTAGGGAGTCGGTTTCGTCTGTGTGTGTGTGTGTGTGTGTGTGTGTGTGTGTGTGTGTGTGTGTGTGTGTGTGTGTGTGTGTGTGTGTGTGTGTGTGTGTGTGTATGTGTGTGTGTGTGTTTGCTGGACCTCTCTTACCTGCCCTGCTTGAATTAAGGGATCATATTCACTTCATTAAATGTTTATATAGGTCACAACGTTTGTGATTCTGCTCACCTGTGTTCCCCATCCCTCTACAAATGTTAATGCAGGTCAGTGACATTAGCCTGTGTGTGTCTGTGCCTGTGTGTGTGTGTGTGTGTATCTGCTATTGTTAATTAAATGTTAATACAGGTTAAATAGTATCACCTCACATTTTAATAATTTAACTCAGTTTATGACCACATGCTGGTTCAGGAGCTCTGCTTTCTTCTCTCTTTTCACTCTTCCTGCTCTCTCATTGTATTGTGTGTGTGTGTGTGTGCGTGTGTGTGTGTGTGTGTGTGTGTGTGTGTGTGTGTGTGTGTGTGTGTGTGTGTGTGTGTGTGTGTGTGTGTGTGTGTGTGCGTGTAGCAGACAGGATTTAAAACCAATGTGGAAACCTACTGTAGAATGAAATGTAGATGTACAGTATACTCTCAAACTTGCTGATGGGCATATTAGGCACTGGTCAGATAGCATGTGAACTTGAGTTTGAGTGTGTGTGTGTGTGTGTGCGTGTGTGTGTGTGTGTGTGTGTGTGTGTGTGTGTGTGTGTGTGCATGTGTGAATGCCATCTGTAGAACAGACCTTTGGGGCAGGGGGTACGTTATTCATTAACTCTAACCACATGACTTCTAGCCAAGAGCACAATCGAAGTGTCACTGTGTGTGTGTGTGTGTGTGTGTGTGTGTGTATGTAACTATGTGTGTGGTTCAATCTCACTTGTACCCTTCTCCTTCCTCTTCTCACTTCTCTTCCTCGCTGTCACTCTCCCTCACTCTCTGGTGTGTGATTCCTCATGGATGAACGGCGTTCTGATCA
The DNA here is from genome assembly GCF_949316205.1 of Platichthys flesus. Lineage (NCBI taxonomy): Eukaryota > Metazoa > Chordata > Actinopteri > Pleuronectiformes > Pleuronectidae > Platichthys > Platichthys flesus. The sequence continues at coordinate 12,103,123 of NC_084958.1, read as the reverse complement.
GTGAGGCCTCTGACTTAATGGGTGCTGTAATGCTGTATTGCTATTGATTTCTCCTCTGATCCCTCAGTTTGTTCTGGCACAATACAAACCGCGTTTTCCTGCGATGTTGAGAGGAGGGCTCGGCTGATAGCTGTGATGGAGTGTTGTGCCCCAGTCCTGCAATTGGATTTTAATGATTCAAGTAGCATTTCTTGAACACTGCTGACTGCTGCAGAAATTAAATTGTGATACCTTCTATAAAAGACTAAGGCTACATCCGTACTACTACTTTCTTCTGAGAGGGGTTGATGTGATTTTATATCGACAAATAAGTGACGGCCACATCTTGATTTAACTAAAAATGGAAACTAAAACTAAAATGGAACCGGCAGCATTTCAAAACTTCTAAATGCCCAGCGTTTCCAGAGCAAAAAAAAATGTACTAAAATGCCTGAAAGGTCCTTTTACATCTGTGTGAAAATGTATTGAGTTTATCTATAAATTAATATTGTTTGTTGAAAATAATAAGCACAAACGATAACACTACATAGCCAACCTCATAGGTGTGATGAAAATAGAGACATCGAGGATAGAGGATCAACATTGGTAGGCTATGACATGTTTATGTGCACCGGGGAATTAGACTGTGTGTTGTCTAGCAACGCTGGCTTTCAAATGTCAGTCAACTTCCTCCGCAGGAAAATGTCCACCTACCACTGCCGGACACTGCCTCCACAGATATGTCATATGTCAAAAAAAAAATCGTCTCCTTAAAAAAGGGAAAATGCTGAAAGGTTGTTGCTGCATCGATTCAGTTTAGATTTTCTGGCAAAAAAGATGGTGTCTAGTTTCAGTTGGACGTGCAAATGCAACATGTCTATATTGTAGTTGTGTTTCTGTTTCTTGTTAAACATCCTTCATGCTGCTGTGGGTAGTAATTTGTTTGGGTGAATGTAGATGGACAGATTTTCTGTAATGTCCTTCAGCACTGACCCTCTATTCTGCTCAAACACACACACACACACACACACACACACACACACACACAGACACACACACACACACACACACTCACACACATTCACACACCGCTTTGAGGGAGCACAGATTCAGACATTACTTCTGCCTCACCACCACACAAACAGGCTTGCAGAGGCCTGGGGACTGTTCACCATTGGTGCGCGTATATTCACACACACACACATTCACACAGGAACACATGTGCGTCATCTTCCCTTCAGGACCTGGGGCATGTGGGAGTCACTTGGGGAGGCTAGCACACATGTGTCACTTAGTCTTTCATATGTGTCACATACTGTGTAGATGTAGACGGCGTGTGTTGAGGTCCTCGCAGAGCTACATGCTAGATGTAGCCCGAAAACAAAATCGCTCTCTGCTTGGCTTCTCCTCTCGTTTCAACAAAACTGTCTCAAATCATGTGCTCCGCTACGCGCTGACCTCTGTGTTTTGCACCAGTTTTAAATTGGCCCGATATATGTTGCCCTTCAGCGAGGCAGTCCGGGGTTTTTTTTGGGCATTTGGAAACAAACCCCATAGAAGAGAGGCTGGTGCATCCGAGGAGAACTTCCTGTTTCGCTCATAAGTTCAAACGGAGACAGAAAGGAGGGCAGCAGCAGCATTCGTGCATATTAATGTGAACGTCTTCATCCGCAGAGTTAAAGAAAGTGATGAACAGAGAGAAGTTGTTCATTAGCGCATGCTCTAGCGTGACTGACTGCGTGGTGCCTGCGTGTCCCCTGACTCTGTTTCGGCAGCTTGTTAAAGTGACTGTTGTTTGTAAAGAGAGAACAAAAGCCTGTGGCAAGCTGCTTCTCTTCTTCTTTGTGGTCTTGTCTCTTCTTCTGTGGATCACCTGGTACCCCGTTTCCTGCAAAACACCGTGCAGGTCCAGTTAGAGGACACCCCAGACGTTTTGAATAGAATAAACACCAGTGCGTTGTAGTCCTGTTGGACAAGTCTCTCTATGACTTCAAGGTAGAGAGTCTGCATTCGTAAAACTGTTTCTCCCGTAAAGCTGAAACATGCAATTCTTCTATTAAAGTGTAATGCAGCCTAACATCCTCTCCTGTCAAGCTTTACAGATGTGGTTTGTCTCTTAGTGATCTTCATCACGACACAACAGCAGGTGTTTCCTGTTTCACAGATGATTTAGTCTCGGGCCATTTCTGCACTTAAGAAATCAGCAGAGTCGTTCGACTTGTTTTTAATTGATTTCCACAGAGCAAGCCATGTAACACAGGCCGTAAGAAACACTTAGGTTAACACTCAGGCCGTTTTCAGACATGAACTCCGGAAAATGTCTGAGAATTGGGCGTGGAGTTTGTCTTTCGCATTTGTATGCAAGCTAATGTTTGCATCTGTTTTATTAACAGTTGTCCTGAGAGATCCGGTCACAAGTGGACAGCACATCGTTTGTCTCTTCACACCTGGAATTAAAATCAATACGTCTCCTGTGAGCACTTGAGATTGAATCGCTGCTTTCATTTGTGCTGGTGAAGAATAAAGGATTTTCACCCTGTTTGAATTTACAGATGTCAGATGATGTCTTTATGTGGCCCAGGAAAATGTCGCATTCATACAGTTTAAAGAATGTGTCCACATGTGTGTCAGACCACAAATCCCAATGTGGCTTGAATGATTGGATCTCAGGACGGATGTCTTAGACTTTCTCATTTCATTCCCCTTTTTCCCCTTTTGGTTTTTCTCTCTGCCCGTCTCATTCTCAGCTGATCCTGGGGTTAATATGCGCCATCAGCGGTGCCCTACAATGGAATCTACTTTAACGTGTTTATCCCCGAACCCTCTACATCCTTCTCCATTTGAGAGCCTTCATTCCTGATCTCCTGCTACTTCCCATTTCATCGTTGTCTCCTGCTTCCCGGCTCTCACTACCTGACCTCAGCCCGCCACCGTCCTGCCCCCTCCTGCTCTTCCCCCCCCACTCCTCCTCCATCTATCTCCCCTTCCTTTTAAACAGGGAGTCATGAATTTATTATGTGAATCAAGATAGAGCAATGACTCTTTGTCCCCTTCGCTGCATGTCATTGGTCCAGAATAAATTATTCAGCCACTGTGGTTGAAATTAGGATGAGGAATAGAAAAAAAAATAAAGGGAATTATTTTGAAGCCGCACTATTCAGGCTATTTTCAACCGCGAGCTGTCAGTGCCTTTCCTGCAGCGCTCACTCTTTCTTCTCCCCCTCTTCTTGCTCTCCCTTATTCCTCCCACCAGTTCACTCGCTATCACATGAAGATAGAGCGGATTCTTCTCTGTCCTTGGGAAGCACTGCGCACTAAGCAGATAGGATGGGATTAGCGGTGGATGAAGCCAGCCTCGTTGATTGTGTGTTTGCTCCATTGTATCCGTATAATTGAGGTGTGCACGCATTCATCCATGTGTGTGTGTGTGTGTTTCGGGGTTGTTTGCATATTAACGTCATCGTCTTTACATTATGTTTTTTGATGAGGTTGTGCATCTACCAGTACCCATCCTGAACCTTGCCAGTCGGTATGTGCTGTAAATGGTGATTACTGACGCTGTTTTTTAGCATTTTTTCTGAATAGCTTTGATGGCACAACATGCAACAGACAGTTTATTGCTCCAGCTTTCTCCCTCAAAGACAGCCACTGATCTCATTACGGAGCGCTTGCCGTCTCACTCCGTTTGACTCGCATTGGATGTTTGGCTTTTGCGATGTGGAATGACAGTTATTGAATGCCCCGAGACAAGTCCCACAAGCTCTCATGCAGTTTAAATTTTATGATATTTTTTACGGAGATGGGGAAACAACAGCGGGAGAGAGCTCATCGAGTCACATCAGATTGCCTGCTTGGGATGCAAAATGGTGCAGCAGCTGCAGGCGAATCTGCTAACCCTTGAAAGGCTGCCGCAGAGGCCATCGCGCGGTCAGCCACCTACACGTCTATACATGATCCTCAGTGGGACAAAAACACTGACACACAAGCTCTACGTGCACATACGGTCAATCATGCACCCGGATACACACACATAGATGCAGACGCACACTTGGATGATTCTCCTCGGCCTCCTGGGGCATCATTGAAACTTTTCAGCCGTGACCTCGCTAAGAGATGGAAGGGGAGCGAGATGAGCATTTGAGGAAGCGAGAATGAGAGAGGGAGAGAGTACTTGAGTTTGAACCGGCTGCTCCCTGGGGAGAACTCCCATCGTCTCTGTGTGTCTTCAATGCCGGAGTCCCACAGCTTCCTTTCAGAGCGCGAGGACCCTCACGGCTCTAATATTCTCTCAGGGAAACTCGTCTGCCATCATCCACTTTATAGCTGCATTTTTTAGAGGGACAATGATTTGGTGAAAGAGTAGCAAAGCATTTCTTTTATCTGATTCCAGTGCTGGACAATGAAATTCCTCCAGGGGAAGACAGTTCTTCTGGAGTAATGGATGCACCAGGGGATAAATGTCAGTCATTAGTAATGTTATCATGCTACATTAGGCCTATGGTAATGTGTGTTTGGAAGAAAAATTCCGGTTTGGAAATAGTTCTTGATTCTTTTTTTCACAGTTTTGCCAAATATTTCTCTCCATATGAAGGCAGTTATTTGTTGTAATTAAAAAATCGGGGAATATGGCGATCACAGATATTCTGCAGTTAAATCAGTTTCACTGCGGGGTCCGCTAGCAGCTGTTCTGGGCCGATCACACAATCCCTCTCAGCAGATGGAGTTTGCCCAGTTGTCCTCGAATTATATTCAAAAATACAGATATAAATATCCTTGCTTCTGAGCAGGATAGAACCAAATTACTATAACACACCATTAACACACTGCCGGCACGACCATCAAGGGCAATTAAGGGGTTCAGTTTCTTGCCCAAGGACACTCCGTGATGCAGAACCCCCCCACCTTCTTGTTAGTGGCTGACCCCAATACCTCCTGGGCCACAGCTGCCAAAAATTCATCAATGCCGGCTTTAGCCTGAATCCAGCAAAGGGTTCTTACCTATCATGTGTCTTGTCTATAGTCAAGGTCAAAATTGATCCAGACATTGTGTCCATTCATTCACTCATTTATTTCGCCTCCTGCATTTACCTCTTAGGTTTATATTAGATATGACCAACCTCCTTCATGTTTGGTAAATCAAACCGCAAATAATCACAGTGTTAATTCTGGAGATTCTTCACCTCGGCAGTGCGGCCATCAACACATTGGAGTATGTGGGCGTTTGATTATGATGTAGGAGCACTTTGTTGTTAAATCTTTGTCTTTTGTCTTTTCTAGTTTTATTTGTCTGAGACACACAGACACAAAGAGAATTTGCAAAACGGAGGACAATGGTGCTAGGAGCCAGCATTTTTTAAATGCTTCGATTGAGGGAGATTGGATAATCCAAAGTGTCAGGGAAGGAAAACATGGTGACAACAAAACAGGTTGAGATTTGGACCCACTTCAAATACTCAGAGAATGAGTGAGAGTGCAGCTCAGAACCACCAGAAGGAAAAATCAAGAATCTGAAGAGACGCCTCAAGATGAAGGTTAACTAAGGATAAGGTGTCAAATAACATGACTTTATTCTTAAACATATTTTGTATACATTAATGTGTCTAAAAACCACAAGAATTATCCTATATATTGCTCCATCTTTGTTTTGCTCATGGCTTTGTCCGTCTCTGCTGTAGCGTCTCGGGCAAACAACAAATGACAAAGGAAAAACACACTGCCAGTCAGTTAGCCAGTCGGCTGTTTTTTCCTTCCACTGTTTGCATTAGTCACTTGAGTGATTCATGATTATACATAACTGTTTATTGTGTAACATGTATACAAATTCTGTTATTTATATACAAGACAATCTAGAACAGCACTTTGCACACCAGGGTCACGGTGCATTGATATCATTTTCAGACTTCATTGTTAAAATCATCTGAATTAGATAAATAATTTCACACAGGTTTATTCGAACTGGGTTTGACTAAAATAAGTTATTGTACTTCACAAGATTAAAACTCACATTACTAAGACTAGTTTGAAATTGATTGAAAGGATAATTTGCTGTCGATGGCAAATGGCAACCCTAAGCTCTTCCTAAACCTGTCAACCAGCAGCTCCTCGCCCAGAGCTCCGTCTCCTCCCCGGGCTCGTCCTGCCTTTAATATCCTCCTCTTATTTATCGTCCCTTTCGGCGTGTGAGAGTGTGTTTCTCCTGCCATTTTACCTTCTTCTCACTTCTCCAGCTTTCCTTATTTGTGCAACTGCTTTCATGACCTTTGCAGAAACTTCCTCCCTTGTGATCCGTCTCCTCTGCCTCCTCCGCCTCCTCCTACTCTTCACTGTAATCTGTTTCTCTTCGCCACCTTGCTCTGCAGTGTTTACAAAGCCTTCGCGAGCATAGCGGTGTGTGCATAACATGTACGCGTGTGTGTGCATGTGCGTGTGTTTGTTAGAGAGAGAGAGAGAGAAAGAGAGAGAGAGGAAGAGATAGAGAGAGAGAGAGAGAGAGAGAGAGAGTGGATTATACTTCCCCCCCTGGGATCTCTGGTGAGAAGAGGATCCAGGAGGTGTGATGATCACCTCACGTCTTGTTGAGCAACCGCCACACGCACACTCACACACACACACACACACACACACACACACACACACACACACACACACACACACACACACACACACACAAACATGCTTTTTGGTGTTGTACAACCACAAGCTGGACAGTTTTATCAATGCTCAGAGATTGTTGCCTTTGTTTCCTCAGTACAAAGGACGCAGCTCTCTCCTCCATATCTCTGCTTCCTTTTATTCTGTATCTCCATCCTTGTCAATCTCCATTCCTCCCCCCTCCCCACATCATCCATTGCCGTTTGTAACTGCCTTTACCTCTCTGTCTCTCTGTCTCTCTGTCTCTCTCTCTCTCTCTCTTTCTCTCTCTCTCTCTCTCTCTCTCTCTCTCTCTCTCTCTTTCCCCCCCTCTCTCCTACCACTCCGTCATCCCCATATCTGAAACGGCAGTGACGGCTCCCATTGGTTGTGACGGCAGAACAGGCAGCCAATAAGCTTTTGGCCTAACCGGGTCACTATTGTCCATGAAGCAGCGCAATTACTCTGCCGTCTACATCGCTGCCATGTATGCATATGCACTGCTTCCCCCCCCTTCCTTGTCCCTGCACTTCACATTTCCACTGTACATGAATATCCTTTCTGGTCAAATGTTTTATTAACAGCAGCTTGAATGAGAGCAAAAGGTCACTCTATAGGCTTGTGGCTTATTTCGAGTCCAGTTATTGACATTTTCCACAGACAGGATGTAGTTGTAAGACTAAATAGAGAAATCACATTATAGTCTTGGAGGGAATTGAAGGCGTATTTACGATCAGGTTATGCATTCAGGTCAAAGCTCTGCACATATGCATCATGAATTCCTTCAGTGTGAATCTGGCACCCCGCTGCTCTTCAAAGACTGGAGAAGAGAAACTGTCACACTCCTCTCCTCCTCCTCCTTTCTGCCTCCTCTTCTTCTCGCTGTTTACTTCTCACACTCGTCGTAGATTAGTACCACATACCAGTCCCTCACTCACTCACACAGGTTTTCTCATTTCCCCTGTGGACACAAGTGGCCTTTTCACTCAGCAAAAAAACGGCCACTGAAGCCATTTTACATATTTGACGCCTCTTGTTATAAACCGAGGATGTTTGAAATAATAGATTCTCAGGCTGTTGTGTTCTCGAGCATCATCAGGATTCCTCCGCCTCGCTCGTTGACGTGTGATTGGGCATCGGGCCTAATTTGCATCATTTGATTCTCTCAACTGTTGAACGGCTTTGACCTTCCTCCATCATTGGTGATGGAGTGAGACAGAGTGTCCCTCTCCACCCCCACCCGTTCTCCATGTCCATCATCTCTTTTCCCACCCCGCACCCAGATCTATCCGCTGCACATACCGCGGCCCTATTTACACTCATCTTTTTCAGTCACCTTCAATTTTTTCCCGTCACACTTCTTTTCTTGTGTTTGCACCCGTCTCGTTCTCTGTGGCTTATCGAGGAGGCACCGGCTGTCTCGGTTCTAAATTCTAAATTCCCTCTCTGGCGTTCACCTATTTAACGAGCCGGAGAATAGAATACATTTTCCGTCTTGATTCCAAAGGGATAGGAAAACACTCCCACATTCTATAAAACACTCACAAACAGGCGCACGCACACACACACTCGCACACTTCAAGCTGTACAGGGTGAAAAAAAGGGGCCGTTGCCTTTCAGGTGAGATGTCTCCAGGGAAATGTTTTCCTTCGCAGAAATTGCCTGGCTATCATCACAATCTGCAGCTGCTCCGTTGGTGCCGAGAAGAAGACGTGATATTACTTCCCAATGACCAACCCATGGGCTCGCCCCACCATTTTGTTATCTGGAAACTCATTAGCCTTTAGAAAGGAAATGACAACCTTCATGTCCCATCTCGGATCTGGTAATCAGAGCTGTGGTGACAGAATGCCTTGTTTGCATCAAGACGAGGTTTGTTATTATTTTGCAACAATAACAGACCACATTTATCAACACGGCCCACAAGAAGAAAAAAAATGCACCGACAGAGTGGAAATAACTAAATAGTGTATTTCTTGTGTTGCACAAACCTGAGGAAATACCGTCAAAGACAGCTGCTGCTGGTGACCAAGATTTTGGGAAGCTCGTGTCAGATAATTAATGAGTCATTTCAATCCAGTCGGTAATAAGGCCACGGATCCCCAAAGGGCGAGACTAATTCAAGGCTGTTCAGTCACTTGTCATAGTGTGTGTCACTCAAAATGATTGGTGTCTGCATGTGTGACTTTTTTTCTCCGAGACGGGTCAAGTTTGATTAAATGATTTCATCTCCCTGCTATTGTCAACTCTTTCTCTCCGACTCGCACTGCTCGGTAATGGTGCCATAATCCCCACACTTGCCGGCTAATTTCACCGCAGGATAAACAATTGCCACAGTAAACGTGTGTTTCCCTTAATACACTTATAGAAAGAGCTATGCAAACACGGGCTTAGACGCGTGCATGCACAGGCGCAATTTGTGCAGCTTTGAGAAGCGTCAGCAGTGCACATACCAGACTTAATAACTTGTAAGTCTTATATCTGCCTATCAGCTGGCTGGCGTCCAAATCTCTGTACTGCAGAGGAAGCTTTTTGTCTCTGCCGACAAAAAACACGTTATGGCGCTTATACAGTAACGTATCACACAGGCAGCACATTTCAACATTAAACACATCTGGGTTCGGAGCTGACTCTGAAAGAAAAGGCTGATTTTGTACATCTGTCAGCATGAGGAAAACGAGGGCTGTGGCAGCTCCTACCAGCTCGCTAATGAGACAAAGTCCCATCCTGGATATAACAGAGCCACACTTGTAGTTGCCATTTAAGTGCTGAATACACATGAATAAGGTTCAAATGTGCAGGCAAGGAAAGAATCGCTCAATTAGAGGAACAACTACAACAAATGCAAATTTCTGTCATCTTGATGATCCACGACGACGTCTTTCTGTTTCGAATCCTTCGCTTCCGAGGAGCTGAACGTAGAGATTCTATATGTGGCCTGAGCATGTGACATGTGAGTCAGAGCTGCCTATATAACATAAGTGAATGTTTAGATTTTTTTTGGGACGTAATTCAATCCGTCCCCCTTTTAGCCCCGGCATGCTGCTAATGTCTGCCGACTGATCTGACATGAACACTGCCCCGGAGATTTATTAAAGCGCCGTGACCCCTGACCCTGCCGCTCCCATGACTTTCTCAAGAGTAACAGAGGGGAGTGTGGTGTCACGTGGTATAATTGGTGTGTGTAGGGGTTTATTATGACTGTGGCTTTGCTATGACTATAGGTGAGAGTGAAAACCTCCTGAAGCTGTAACACCTGAGCAGAGACCATATGGCTGTAGGCAAGGTTACTGATCTAATGAGCCACATTCCTGCACTGCCCTCCGTTGTTTGTTTACCCCACTATATGTACCTGCATGTACGTGTGTGTCTTTGTGTGTCTCTTCATGTGTCGGTGCTCTCGGTGTGTGTAGCCATGTGCTCTGGTTTGAGCCAGAGAAAAGCAGGTCAAAACACTGCAGGGTGTGAGAATCATCAGTGCAGCTTCAGCTAATTAGAGGTGCCAGGCCTCCGAGTAAAACAAAAGGATCTGTGTTCATTAAAACGTGAGGACTGACATGCAACTCGCCGCTCTTTGTTTTCAAAACATGACATTTTGGATAAGTTTAAAAGGCCAGAGTAGAACCACATCATTTCTATTAGTCTCATCCAAGGAAAACAACTTTGATCTTTTTAACTGGGAGACTTAAATCCACGATTAAACGTACACCAGACACCAAACCACGCAAACCCTTGAGGCTGAGGCAAAAGATCTGGTCTACCGAGAATATGTGTGCGTCTCCAGCTTGTCCCGCCCTTTCAGTTGTCCCCTAGCAACAGAGCTGCAGTTGGACACGACCAGAACGTTTTAATGCCATATTTGACGTGTCTACTGTCAGCTGCTTAGTTGAGTTAAAGCCTCAAACTTTCATTTAATCCTGAAGTCATTGGACGTCTCCTCTCTTGGCACCTCCATTTGTCTCCAAAAAGTTTGTGACTGAGTGCTGGGATAGGTTGGCGCGAGAACGATCCATCTGTGGGAGATTTATTTGTCTGAGGGAAAAATGTTGCATTTGTCTGTGACATTTGAAGGAGCCTTCGAAATGGGACAGCATCATCACGCTGCTGTGACATGATCAGTCTTCAAATGCAGCCTCCGGAGTCTGTAGTCCCTGAATTGAGACACAGCTTGTACATAGTGATGGACGACATGACAGCTCCCTTAAAGTGAAGAAAATCCATCTGCAAGTGTAAACTGACATCGACCTTATACGGGATATTTGTACAAAAGGAGGACGTGTCGCCCATCTTCATTTGCAGAAAAGAAGCGATACTCTTTTCTGAACAAAGTACATTTACATAATAACATTTTTTTCAAAAAAAATCCCAAAGTATACATTGATGTAATGTCATGTCATTGTGGTTGCTTCATAAGGGTCAGTATTAAAAACTTGTCGCAGAGACGCAACAGATGCGATGCTACGAGGTTACAGATGAGTTCATAGATGTTTGTTCTACTTTTGAAGAGAACAAACAGTGTTTGAAGTGATTGTTCGGATGCCCCTGTGTTTTGTTTCTGTTTTTGCCTTTAATCGTGCCGTCCCTCTGTGTATATTTATCACAACTGTCAAACAAAGGACTCTCTTCAGCTGTCAGATTGTGCCATGGAAGAAAATGAGGAAGCAAATACAGAGGGAGATGGAAAAGAAAGAGAAAGAATATGTATGTAGAGCACTTGTTCCTTGCACATCTTTGTCAGGACCATTTTGATACAGACCTTAGAGAGTGAGGACAAGTTGGACATGTTTTCAAAGGGCTGTGTTTGGGTTAAAAGTTGCAGTAAGGGTTAGAATTAGGTTGAGGTTCGATGTTGGGGTAGGGTATGGGATTTAGTTTTTCTGGATAAGTTTAGGGTAAGAGGGAGCATTAAACCAATTAAATGAGTCTCCCCACTAAAGCCGTTTTCAGACATGACCAGCGGACAAAATCCGGAGAATTGGCTACGGAGTCTACCCAGAGTTGTCTTTTCACACATGCACAACACAGCGGGAGGTTCTCTGCACAGACGCGTTCACAACATCATCAAATCATCCGCATAATTCAGTCGAGAGATGGAGCAGCCGGCTGCAGTAGACAGAGACAGGAAGTGACGTATTAACATTGCTGAGGAGATCACGTGATTTTCTTGACAACACACTGACACCGGTGTCAGTTCTTGTCACCACAAACTCTCTTGACATCTTCGGCTAAGTTAGAAGTACAAGAATGGGTGTGTGTGTGTGTGTGTGTTAGTGTGTGTGTCTGGTGTGTGTGTGTGTGTGTAGGTTTACATGTAGGGCTCCAGTTAAATCTATTTTGGTTGCACGGGGGATTTCACGTAAAGGTTGAACTAACCCGTGCTCTGAAAGCTGAGACACTGACAACTATTTAGCACTTAGATTAGTTGTTAGGAATTCTTCTAAAAAATGACATTCCTCTAAAGCCACTTATCATCATAATCCGTCCGACTAGACGGGATCAACCCCATCAAGATAAACGGTTCTCTGTTTCGACAGGTGCACGGTTCAGCTTTCACACAGTTTCTCTCTCTGGCTGTGTTTGCATTTGAGCTCCGAGAAAAAATAATTACAGCAGGGAAGAAAGATTGATGAACAGATACAGAGGACTGAAACATGCCCACACGCACACGCACACACACCCACACTTCATTGATGTTTGTCATGGAGTTGATTATCTGGACTACACAGCACTGTTGCTCATTATAACAAGGAGGAAAATAACAAAGCCTGCGCTGAGTGGGAGCAAAATCAAGCAAGGAACACGGCAGCACACGACTTCAAAGACGAGGAGCGAAAAGATGGCATCTGTCTCAGTATGCATGTTCACAGGGACACAGTTGATGCAAAATCTTACCGACAAAAGTATGATAGAAGCAGCAAGAACAGTTCAGTCTCAATACCAACCAGATGTGAATCCGACACTTGGAGCATTCAGTGATCAAATTAACTCCGACGTCAAAGCACTCAGGTAGTTTCTCTGTGTTTTGGGAAATTTTGTTCACGCTGAGACATAAGCATGGATAGCTTTGGTAGATTTCAAATCCCATTATTATTTCGCAAATTTGACTCATTTCAGATTTATTCTGATGGGGCTATTACATCAACAAACTAAAATAACTTAATTTCATGATTGAAATGTTTTTACTCTTCCGGTTTGTGCATCAGTATTGAATTTGTTCATAGTCTCTTATGCTTCTTGTTTAGTTTTGGCTTGTGGTTGTAAAACAATTTGTATCCGTCTATGTCTGTGTATCTCTGCTAGAGGTCTATCCACAGTTCAGCCAATACTTGACCCTTCCAGACATTCTGCCCATAGGTGGTGGAACTCGTGGTTAATATAAAAGTTGTGACTGTTTGTGAATAAACAGAATGTTCTTTGCTGCAGATGAAAAAGTCAGTAAATCTTATTTGTCTGTTTTTCAACCTTGTTTGTGCAGAAAAAGGAAACTCAAGTGGACGCACTATAAACTAGGTTTGCACTCGGAAGAGTTTATACCTACGCCAAGGGCACTTTCTCGGAATGTTAAAGAAAAATTATTCAAAAGTTCCTGTATTTGCTCCTTTGTCTGGATCTGCAGCGAAATCACTGTACAGCGCCTGAAAAAAGCCCACACCTCTCTGGAACCACATTTAAACAATACATTTGTCCATCTGTGATCAAATGTGCTCCATTTATTAGTTCTATCTATCTATCTATCTATCTATCTATCTATCTATCTATCTATCTATCTATCTATCTATCTATCTATCTATCTATCTATCTATCTATCTATCTATCTATCTATCTATCTATCTATCTATCTATCTATCTATCACTCGAGACGCAGGAGGAGACAAGTTCTAATGCCGTCCACTTGTGATCAGGTCTCTCCAGACAGATGTTAATGCCACGTCTGACCACGAGCCTACAGCAGCCTAACAAACAAGACCTCTTGTTTACTCTCTGCCTCAGAAATCAAGTGTAGAACAGTACAAGTGAACTATTTACAGTGCAGTGAATTGTCACTGAGTAATTGCCAGTGTGTTTTATGGATTAGCTGCGTTTGACTAATTACTTTGGGTGAGTGCGGCTGCACTGGATGACACTGGTACAGACTAAAAGTATCAGTGTCATGGGATCTGCCCGTCAGACTCCCTGCTGTGCCCGGTGCCCCTCACTGAGAGCTCAGTGTTGGTGAAGTTCAAGATGAAAGAATGACACACATGCACACACATGCACACACAGATTAAATGACCTTTTTGGATCATCTCACTTCTAATCCATTTAGCGTTGTCTGTGTCGTGCGCACAGACAATCCCAGAGAGCTCATGTCCAAATACAGGCGCATTACACTGCGTCTGTGTGTCTTTCCTTTAGGAAAAAGTTTCATGTCAGTTGTGCACAAATTTCGTGTCCCCTATTAATGCTGATTCGTGGGTCACAGAGTAGGGTTAGGGGTTGTTTGAGTTTAATTGAGCTACATTGTTCTCCCCTGTGGCAATTCTATATAAAATGTTCAATGTTTTGGATGTTTGGATGATTTTCAGATCTGATACTCTGGACCATGGTCTGAGCCAAGGTTGTGTCTTTATTTAATTGTTTACATTTGATCGGGTTAGTTTTTGTTTCATATTCTAATTTAGGGACCACATTAAAGACTTATGACTTAGGTATACACGTCTCGTTGCTCTCACCTCCATGAGCTGCGTCATAACTTGACCTTGACTGGTTTGTGTGCATCCACCTGATGTGTGTGTAGTCTTTCTGTTTGAATGAAACCGGTTCCCTTTTCACATTACTACCAACACAACGAAGGTTCCCATCATTCCAACATCATATCTTTGGAGGTGAAGACTATAGAACAAGTCACATGCAAGTCACTCCCACTCTGTTTAATGTTGTCTTAACCTCCGAATAGCCCATTAGACTGGCCCATGGTCCGGGGCACCTTTCACACTTTTTATTTTGGTTCAGACCAAATTGAAAAGTCAGAATATCCAGTAGATATGAATTCCTCCGTAAATGCAGGTAAAGAACTGGAGGCCTGAGTTTGGCTTCCTTAGCTTCTGCCACTTTTTTATTGACTACCTGTCAGTCCCACTGGCTTCTCACTTTATGCTGCACTTCTCAGAAAAGATCCAGACATACTTCAGCTCAGAGGAATCACAGAGCTCTGTGAGGTATTTTGGGGATCACCTGGTTGGAGGGGAAAGAGTACAGTAGAAGAGAATGCATGAGTCAGAAAGAGTCTTTGGTCTCGAAACAGCATCTCCTGTCTGAGGAGACAGTCATCAGCAGAGAGGTGATGCTTCCCAAGAGGATTATAGGATGATGTGTGTGTGTGTGTGTGTGTGTGTGTGTGTGTGTGTGTGTGTGTGTGTGTATCTGTGTGTCTAAGAGAGAGAGGGATCTAAGCCCTAATACGTCAAACTTACACGAATTACAGTTTGAGGCTTTGCAGTGAAATGTTCCTCCCCAAGACAAATATATCAATGAACTTCAAGCAACATTTCAGAGAAACCTTTAAAAAATGTCTTGCAATAATAGAATGTGTGTTTGCGGTGAGGATGCCCATGCTCTGCTGGCCAAATATAAAGACATATAAAGGCTGCCATTGAGAATGGGTGACCTATTTACCATCGGACACACTGAGTCACAAACACACGAAACCAGACGACGACCACAACTTCCTTTTCTAGAGAGAATTACTGGGAAGCGTCTTTTCTTGGCAACACTGGAAAAAAATCTGGTGAAACAAATGGTGTTTCAAACATCTGGCGCTGGTCATGAGTGTTGGGATGATGCACACATGATCAGGCTGGTGTGTTGTTCCCCTAACATCTGTTTATTAGGGAAGCTATCTAAAAGCTAGTTATTTTTAGCTTCTGGGCTGATTTTCCTCCTTTTCCCTTTTCTCCATGGACGACTGACCTGTCTGGATAGTTTTCACCTCTGCTGTGGACCTAACATCTGGCTGATGTTCATCTTCAGTGCGTGGTTTTGGGTCAGCTCTCAAGCTGGAGGATCTTCCTGTAAGACTCTCCCTCCACCACCTACAGCAACAATATAGAAGATAGAAGCATCCTCTGTATTTGGCATGGGAGAGAGAGTAAAGATTTATATTTATTCTTCTTCCCGATGCATTATGCCCATATTCCTCTGAGTGTGCATGTTTTTTAAGGAGCCCTGCCTGTCCTTGAATCAAGCCGTGTGGACCTAGTCTGCTGCTACGATGTCAGTTCACTGATTCATGCTGCGACTCTGCCACTGACCCATAGGATGACTCTCAGGGGGGGCATGGAGACAGATTGCATCCGTCGCACTACAGCGCTGGGCAGATGTGCACTGACACACACACGCACAGACAAACACACACACACACACACACACACACTCACACACAGATACACACACACACACACACTATACACTCAGCAGAACACAACACTCAGAGTTTATAGCCGTGCTCGCAGTGCTTTGAGTTGAATGCAAACGTCAGCATTTTGAGCAGCTGTATCCCTAACAAATCCTTTTTATTTACAAATAAGCAATAAACACAAACTACAGCTGATGCTCGCGAACACATCAAACAAACCAAAGTACTGAATTTTAGACCTTTAGGTGGTGTAAGATTAAAGCAAATTTGTCAATCGACCCAATAGTGAGAGCTAATTCAATGAAAAACAAACTTGAATTTCATGGTGGCATTATTACATAAGGTCAGTTATCATGAGAGCTAAGACTCATTATATGGGCTCCATGACTGTCTGCACAAATATTTGCACCAATGCATTTGATAGATGTGGAGGTATTTCCGTGTGTAAAGCCACTTTCTGCAATGTGAATGGATACAATCAGCACTCAGTGTCAGGTCAAATGTAATCACGTCGTTTTATCAGCTCGGGCTCCGATCAGCAGTGATGAAAACATTATACCCGGGTGAATGAGTTCATTTCTTCATCTTCTTTATTTTGGTCTAGATTGTTGACACTACATATCTTCTGCATGAGATGGTGAATACAGTATGTGCATAAATAGCCATGAACTTTTTTGTACTTATTCTTTTTTACATTTTGGGAGCAATGTTCTACAGTGGAGGTAATAGTGAACATTTTGATCTCTAGCTGTGAGTGGAGGAAAGATATTAGAAAAATCTCCCTCAAGAAACCCTAAATGTCTGATCCAAATCTAATCATTTTAATTGTCAAGATATTTCCCGCAAAAGCGCAAATGTCAGTCTCCTTGTGGCACTAGAGGGAAAATAATGAGACCATTAGAGTCATTAGGTTTTATCCTCAGGGGACAATGAATGTCTGCGCAACATTTCATGGCCATCCATCAAACAGTTGTGAATAAATTTGATTATGAACCCAAGCGGTCATCCAGACACCAGTCCTACTGATACAGCTAAAAAACGTTTTTCTTTATCAGCGTTTAGTGGAGAAAAAGCTGCGAGAAGTGGAAATGTGTCGCGGCCGCACAGGAAAAAACGATCCAGATGGTGCAATGACTCAGACGCAAATTTTGTTTGATTTTGTCCTATAAATAGCTCGTCATTCCAGAACATCTGTACGCCCGTGTTTGTTTTTCAAATCTCTCTCAGCTCCTCTCCTGGGCTCCCTTCCGCGGAGACGCCGAGCTGTGCTGCTCTTTTGTTGTGGTCATCGTTGAGCTGCTGCTGGTTGACAGTGCGAGGCGGAGTTGTGGCTGAGAAATGGGTCAGTTTGTGCAGCAGCCTGCACAGAAGCCTCTGTGCGTCTGCGTTTTGTCCCCCAGCGAAAAAGGAAACTCGCGCCAGATTTCTACCAGATCTCTCAGATACAAGCTCACATGTAAACAGAGTGTTTTCTGGGCCCTGACGAACACTGTGGGAATTATCCACCCTGAGGCTTAGTAAATGAGACACAATCTCTGGGGATTTCACCGCAGTTTCATGTGTGAGATAGGAGCGTCGTGCAAGTGTATGAGGAATTCATGTCTGCCATCATTTAAATTTAGCTATAATCCCATTTCATCCCATTTTATCCCATTGATGCTGAAGCAGTGAAACAGTCTGATATGATTAGGCTTTCAAGAGACTGTTTGCTGAATCTAACTTGCCATAATGAGAGTTGCGGCGAAGCCCAGAGCAAAGAGAGGAGCCTGCAACTTTTGGCTCTTTTAACTGTGAGACTCTGAACGCTTCCCATTAAACTCAGACCAGCCAATATATAATTCATCTCTTTGGCTCCTCCTCCTTCCACTGCCAGCTTAAGAGTGCATATTAACATGATACTCCCAGCTGAAGATGATAGATCCTCTCTCATTTCCAAATTCATTCGAAAAACAAACAACCAAGTGTGGAGTTTAGCTTCTGGGATTTCCGGTAAGCAGTTTGTTGGAACCCCACCAACAAACCCACGTCATTCCACGACTTCTTATCAAGTGTTCCTATAGCCTTTGCTTCAAACTGGACAGACACCGAGTTGTGTTCCAGATCCGATGCCATGTGCCCCCCCACCGCCTGTGAGTTGAACACAGTGTGTGGGAGAGATGACAGGTTGCCTGAAGGAACGTTAAAGCTTGAGTGATTCATCTCATCTTCGTGCGAGAAGGACCAAAAAGGACTTTTAATTCATGCCCAGCAAAATGCCAAGTCCCCCGCAACACACGCATCAACACGTACCTGATCAATCACGTAATATATGACTTAGGCACCAGTCACTCAAACACCTTTTCCTCCTCACATTTCATCGGCACGGCGCACGCAGATCTGTGGCATAATAATGAGAGCCAGGCAGCTCCGTCTGTGTTTGTGCGTGGTGATAATAAATTCATTGTGTTTGTCAAAATGGAGCAGACGGTCTCAGTGCTGCATAGAGAGCAGAGGAGATGCAACATTCATGAATTCAGCTGAAGTAAGAAGTTCCCAGTGTCCCAGTTCTCCGACTGGAACCACAGATGAATTAGTGAAAAGACAAATTATCTTAAATATCGTAAACGGATCAGTTCCTCTTACGGGCCCTTGTAAGTGGTATTTTTGGATGTTGTGTCATGACAGCTTTAGGCACAATATTACTTAATCTGCAGGACCGATAATTTACCGCCATGTTGATGTAATCTTTATGAGCCTGCAGATGATGGATGATAGGATCCATCTCTCTCTTTCACATCCTCTTCCTGTTGATACTCACACTTCTCTTTTCTTTTCTGTTTCTCTCCTCGCTGCTTCCCCCCCCTCGTCCTGCAGGTGTATGGTGTACTGACCCTGCCTGCCAGAGGCGAGGAGTCAGAGGACCAGGGCCATGATTGGCTCCCCTGGCCCTGGTGGGCGTGCCTTAGTGACATGGCCGAGGGTGTGGCGGCGGGTGCTGGCTGTTTCTCTGGTCGCCTTGATAAACTTGATGCTAGCAGGAAGTAGCCAGGCCTGTCCACCACGGTGCGAGTGCTCGGCTCAGCTGAGGTCGGTGTCGTGCCAACGGCGGCGGCTCACCAACATCCCAGAGGGCATTCCCACCGAGACACAGCTCCTGGACCTCAGCAAGAACCGGCTCCACTGGGTGCATGCAGGCGACCTGGCCCCTTACCCACGGCTGGAGGAAGTGGATCTCAGCGAGAACCTCATTGCCACATTAGAGCCCAACGCCTTCGCCAGCCTCCCCAGTCTTAAAGTGCTGAAGTTGAGGGGAAACCAGCTGAAGCTAGTGCCCATGGGGGCCTTCGCCAAGCTGGGCAATCTGACCAGCCTGGACCTGAGCGAGAACAAGATGGTGATTTTACTGGACTACACCTTCCAGGATCTGAGAAATCTGAAACATCTGGAGGTTGGAGACAACGACCTGGTTTACATATCCCACAAGGTAAGCGCTGCAGCATCCTGTCAGTCAGTAGGTGACGTTGACTTTATTACAGAAGATTTCTCCTTGCATTCCAGAGGATCAGACTATCATACTAATAGCAGTAGAATATATTCTGCTGTTAAATAGACAGCAGTACCAAGCAGCTATTTACCCACTGTAGTATCTGTAGCAATGGTTTCACCCAGGAATAAAAAGTATATTTCAACATATTGGGAAATTCACCTTCTTAATGCTGAATTATTTAACAAAAGACCATTATGTGTTAATCATGAAAAAGGGAAAACAAATCATATTTAATCAATAAGTAAACAAACACGTCCAGTGTTTCTGTGGAAACAAGGATTGAGCATTTTGAATTCCAGAGCTCTCACAGTAATTATGGCTCCACAAACTCCTACGATTTATAATGTGTATTATACAAGAGATGTACTCACTCATATCATGGTAATGGACCTTTAGTTTCAGTCAGTAGTTGGGTGTAAACACCTTCCTCCTTAAGATTAACATTGGTATTTAGGCGGCTCCGTTTTCAGTGTCTAAACCAAAGCAACAGGTGTGAAAGGTACAAACAAACCAGACGTCTCGGTCTGGATCAAACTGAACAATCGTTTGGTTTGTTTTCACTGTGAAAATGTTTTATTCGGATTGTTCGGACATATTGCAGGAAGTTAAGACAGATATAAAAAATAAATAGAGGAAGAAAAAGAAGGTCACCGTCAGATGCACGCCCACCTACAGACCAATAAATGTCAAGCATAGGTAGATGCAGCACATGTTGACGTAATGGAACCAAAATTAAGGTAACTAGGTAAGGACCTTGATTTGAATCATGGTCCAGACGTTCAGGTGTGAAAACATCCTCCACTCCTCTGCCCTCTGTATCTTCCAGGCTTTCTCAGGGCTGCTGGGGCTGGAGGATCTCACAATTGAGCGCTGCAACCTGACGTCCATCTCCGGTCAGACACTGTCCTATCTCCGCAGCCTGGTCACTCTTCGCCTCCACCACCTCAGCATCACTGCCCTGGAGGACCAGAACTTCCGCAAGCTCTCCAACCTGCGGGATCTGGACATCGATCACTGGCCGTACCTGGAATACATCTCTCCTCTAAGTTTCCAGGGTTTGGACCTCCACCGGCTCTCCATCACCAACACCAACATCACCTCTGTCCCCTCCGCCTCCTTCAAGAACCTGATGCACCTCACCCACCTCAACCTGTCCTACAACCCCATCCCCTCACTAGAGCCCTGGGCCTTCAAGGACCTTCTGAGGCTGAAGGAGCTCATCATGGTAAGCACAGGGTTGGTGACAGTGGAGCCCCATGCCTTTGGAGGCCTCCGACAGATCCGGGTCCTCAACTTCTCTTCCAACGACCTGCATACCCTGGAGGAGGGCTCCTTCCACTCTGTCAACAGTCTGGAGACCCTCAGAGTGGATGGGAACCCCCTGATGTGTGACTGCCGTCTGTTGTGGATCCTGCAAAGACGCAAGACCCTCAACTTTGACGGCAGAGTGCCGGTGTGTGCGGGGCCGGTGGAGGTGCAAGGGGTTAGCCTCAGCACCTTCACCGATTCTGCACTCTTCGATCACTTTACATGCCAGAAACCTAAGATTCGCAACCGTAAGATGCAGCAGGTAACGAAGATGATTACATTCACGTTTAATACTTGACAAAACAAATCTATAAATGTTTATAGTTGTGATAACTGAGGTTAAGTTTATATCTTCTACAAGCACGGAAAGTTTTCAAAACGTATCATCATGTGTACATATTCTTCTGTATTTTCGGACTCTCCAACATTTATGAGTCCATGCGCTCCTTTTCTCCACCTCCCGCAGGTAACGGCTCGTGAAGGCCAGCCTGTGAGCTTCCTGTGTCGAGCCGAAGGAGAACCTGCACCTGCTATTGTCTGGATTTCCCCACAGCGCAGACGGATCACAGCTAAGAGCTCAGGGCGTATCACTGTCCTCCCAAGTGGCACCCTGGAGATCCGCTACGCCCAACTCACTGACAGCGGAACCTACATCTGCATTGCCAGCAACGCCGGTGGCAATGACACCTACTTCGCTACGCTCACAGTGCGTGGCCAGCCGCTGGACGCCGCCTCAGCCTTCTTCCTCAACCGCTCGCTGTACAGCGGTGAGTTCTTGAACGACACAAATCTGAACAACACACGGGTGTTCCTCAAATTCACCTTGGACCTGACCACCATCTTGGTCTCCACCGCGATGGGTTGCATCACCTTTCTGGGGGTGGTCCTCTTCTGTTTCCTGCTGTTGTTCGTGTGGAGCCGGGGACGCGGCCAACGCAAGAACAACTTCACAGTGGAGTACTCTTTCCGGAAATCTGAACCCGCCACCGGGCCCACCGCGGGAGGGACGAGGAAATTCAACATGAAAATGATATGAAACCACGCAGCCAGGGGTCCTTCGGGGGAGGCATGAGCACGTCCCAAAAACGTGTTTGACACACGCAAACGCACACAGCCACTGACTCGCAAAGAAGTTTAAAAGCACAATCCAACTTCCCGTCCATGGCTCCATTCAAAATTTGAGTGCCATAAAAACCGGAGCCATGAAGTGATTTGGTTTGATCCGTGAGTGAAAACAAAATGATCCTGATCTCCCTGTCTCGCTGTGGTTTTATTCAGCATGTGGTGAGAAACATGTTTGAGTGGTACTGTAAGGAAATGTAGTGTTGAAAGGTTTGAAAGAGCTGCTTGTTGTCCATGCTTGATAAGAATATTAACATTAAGCATTATAAGAGATAGGTCGTGAATTGGTTTGATTACTGAACTGTGGAAAAGTGGTAGTCCTGTCTTTCAGTTATATTAATGAGAAAATAAAAAAGCTATTATTTTGAATCAAACATTTTCTCTATTGTGTTGTGTGCAAATTGTAGTGTGATGCACGGAGACCTGGTTACCATCCACAGGTAGAATTTGTCACAATGCTCTTGTTAAGAGTCGTGCATGTAGAGTTACATTCGAGAGTTAAGTTGTAAATTGATATTGCTAAACAAAACACATGGTTTTTATATAAATTCAGTCGAACAACCAGCTTTATCGATTCTGACCACATCTGAGCCGTGAGGAGGATTATATTGGGTGAACCCCTTAATTAACATTATCATGTGTCAATAGTTTCATTGAACACAGGCTCAGGGGATGTAGACAATTATCTGAGTGTAATATCTTGTAAGAAGGAATGGATTAGGATCATTCACCTAAATGACAATCTGTCCAAAAAAAATCCTTGTCTTTGCGAGATTATTCAACAACATTTGCTGTGTGAGTTTGGGACGAGCGCACGAGCCGTGAGCTGCTGTGGCTGCCCGTGGCACGGAGGGCTTGGTAAGGAAGTCAAGTCCGACGTGCACGGGCTGCCACAGTAGCCATAGCAACCAATACAATAGAGAGCAAGGGGGGGGACAGGGCATGGTGGCCATCGGAGGGTTGCTCGGTGGAAAGGGGGAGGGAAGAAAAAGGAGTCAGCGTGACCTCTGCTTCCCCTCCCTTAGATCACAAGCCCCGACCGTGCTCTTTCATCAACAGGAGAGGGACGACCCACCGGCCTCCGCTCCCCTGTCCCTGCCCTCTGCTGTGTTGGTGGGCATCTGACCTTCCCAGTGCTGCCAGGGGGGAGCAGCCTGGAGAGTCGGGTCACACTCAGAGGCAGATAGAGGACACACAGCAACACTACGGAGGTGTTCACCTACACACTCGTCAAGGCAGTGGAACCCACACATAGCAACACATGCATAGCACCTTTTCTCAGGAAAAGTGAACTAACTAGCCAACAGAGCGTGTGTGACAACACATGCTGTGTTAAAGTACAACATTCCAGCAATACTGTTTGTAGAGCCATGAAGCCAAATCCGAGAGAACTGAGGTAAATCTGTGAGTGAAGAAACAAAGCCATAGAGTCTGTATGTTTATTTTTATACTAGTGTGTGTATGATTTAGTTATATGAAATAATATTATTGCCACTGCCATCTTACAAGCTGTCGCGATGATCAAAAGGACATCTGCTGTCACCGGGCCTGCGCAGCGTTGTACCTCGCCACACACACGCTCACACAAAACCAACACAAAGGTTAGTTGCATTGGAGGGAACAACAATCACCGTCGCACATGAATAAACATACAAATTGACAACACGCCGTAGCCCCATCTCCGAGTGTGCCGCCAACTGATCTCTGCCTGCCTCTGAGACGGCAAATGCGCAAATGTCTCTGCCCCCCTAGCCCAGTGCATTCCCCCCTCCTCACCCCCACCCCTAAACCCCCAACCACCACACACCCCCACTGGGTCCTCCTTTGGGAGGGGTCCCTGGCTGGAGATCGAGGATTCAAATGTAAATGAAATCGTGTTAACCCTACCCACGCCATGTGCATCGTATAGTGGAGACTAGTACTGTGGTTTTAAAACGCAACAACAACAAAATGAAAAAAAAGATTCTTTGAACTGTTCCTTTGTTTCCTGTTTGTCCTCGGATTTTGATTTGCCTCAGTTGTTGCACTCTGTGACCTTCTGGCTGTCGACCCCTTTAAGGCTCCTTGTCCTCCGTGAGGCACCGTTCTGTTCTCAAGACCAAATCATTTGAGTCCACTTGACCCCAAGATCAACTGAAACTAGGAAGACCGATATCGAGATCAAGAAACATCCCAAAGACGTTTCCCAGCTCGTCTTTAGTCGGTTATTTCCTATGTTTAACGGTGCCACTAGTTTAAAGTCACTTGAGAGCTTCTCAGGAGCTAGGGAAGGATTTCCCACACTAAGCTTATTATTTGTTTAGACTGAAGATTAAGACAAACCTTACTTCACCTGGCACATAAGGCTTTTGCACACTAGATGCATTTTTGTCTCACGATTAATTTACACATGATAAGCAAACCTGTCACTGCAACCTTTTAAATCCGTGAGACTATTTCGCTAAGCTATTTTCTCCTACACACATCCGACCAATCAGAATGCATATTTCCTGATTATGTCACAATTTGAAGGAGTAACAGTACTCCTCTGATTTATTTAATATGTTTGTCTTTAAAAGGATACTTACTTGTGAGTGACCCAACCACTTGAGCTGAATGAGCAGCTGAGACTGACAGGACCTTCTTCAAATCCTTCTTATCCAATACTTCAGATAAAACTACGGTGCCAGCTGCTGCAGCAGGTCTTTGATGTCCGACAGACATCCTGTAATCCGGACACCCTGAAAAAAAACCCAGGCGTAAACGCACCGGATTATCTTGATGATCCCTTTTATTTTTTAATTCTCATCATGCATTCGCTGACTTGCATTGCGGTTAATGTGAATTGACACGCGAGTCAAAATTCGCCTGCGCTATTTCCTGACATTTATCTGTCTTGCCGTTCATGTACAAAGGCCTTTAATCATTTAAGATGGATGTAAACTAGAGATTCAAAATTGCATTCCTCCAATTCTATAATGTATTTTAGATAACATTAAATGGCTAAATGGCAATAGAACAAAGACTCTTATATGTACATTAGTGATCCACTGATCTAAAGCACACGTCCAACACAGTTTAACCTGGTTGGGATTAATTTGGCCCATGTATAAATGAGCCTCAAATCTTAAAACTTTTTGCAAAATAGATCCTGCAAGCTCCATCTTTGTCCCTGGTGAAGAATGATGAAACCTCGACTTCTGTGTCAGGATGAATAACTGAAGACTCGTTAAAAATGCATGAGGCCAAATGAGAATAGATGAATACATTGGCCTGTTTTTTTTTTTTTTTTAAACATCGCTTTTGACTGTGTGACGAAGGCCGGTTGTTGGCTCGCCCGATGTTGAGAACAGGACGCTGCCCTCACAGACGTTTCCCCTCCCTGAGCCAACCCCCTGTTGTATGTTTCCATTCCCTGGTATTTCTCAGTGGAACGTAGGTTTAGAAGACAAATGAGAATGTCTGCAGTGATTGTTGATGGTGTTATTGTGTAGGCATCAATCACAAATGTAAGCATAGATGAGGGATGTGTTTCGTTTTATGATCTTGTCCTTCTCCCTCCCTTTTCTCCTCCCCTCTTTAATGTGTCCCGTCTTCTCTGCATTTCTTCCCGACCCCTCGTTGTCCCTGTTCACAGTAATAGGCTGGAGTATGGTTGTGTGGTAGTAGACACGTGTTCTGTGTGGTCGGTGAGTCGGTGTTGTCGTGCTATGATTTGTTGCTCCTAGGTGCCATCGAACATGGAGCATCGGTCGGATCGTAGGAGACAAAAGATGAAAGGGGTGACCCAGGTTCCTAAATGAAAAAAAGAAAAAAAAAAAGAATGAACATTGATTCCCATTTCACACCCTGCCCATTCCTACAGACCATTTGCGGAACTTACCCGCTCTGCACAGTGCCACTCTGGGACCTCTCTCTGGATATGAAAACCCATGGACTGTAAATGTATGTATTTTCTCTGCTGACATCTTGTCACTTTAACAGTCACGTGTAGAAAGGGGGTCTTCAGTTGGGTTTGTTGTGGGGCCTTTCACACTAACCTTTGGTCAGGGTTGGAAATGAGCACTTTTATAATTTGAAGCTCCACAAGTCCTTGCAAGTGAAAGGCACTCAGTTCCCTTCCTACTAAATGCTCCTGCTACTTAAATTATTTGTAAAGTTTTCCTGATTACGTTAGTCAAGCTCGAGCCTGATTCTTCTCCTGGGTTGTGATTCTTGAGAAAGTAGGCTGAGCATCCCCCTGCTACCTCCTGTGGTTCGACCTTGCCTCGGGTTGGTGTAGCGTAGTCTAGACGCCCCATATACAGCAGCAGTAGTACTATTAGGGATGCCTTCCACGGGGGGGGGGACGCCTCAGATATATGCAGACCAAAATAAAATAAACCCTCAGACGCTGACAACCATGGCGTCCTAACCAGCCAAACATGTATGATTCAATAGTTTTTTAAAGCTTAAATTTTAAGGGGGCTTTGTAAAAATGCCAGCCTCCCCCTTAAGAAGGCGTCTCGGCAGCCTTCTGTCATTCCTGACTCCATATTGGCCCTAAATGAATCCATCTCTTACTCCAGATCCTACAGCTGCTGTTTTGATTGGATTAGACTTGAGATGAGCTGAGAGGAGCAGTAATGGGATGACGGAGGAGTGAGCTCAGCTGACTGGGTGATTACTCGGCTTATTATCTCAGCTCTTTAACATCTGTTGAGTAGAATTATGTAAATACGACGTATGACCCGACATGTAGCGGAGCATTCTTGAAGGATTATTTTATTTAGCGCACCTTGGACAATGACCGCTCCATCTTAACCTTGACCAGAGCAAGTGCGAGTGCTCACCCCCCCTCCCCCTTTCTACGTGGCAATACTGACCCCCAGTGGTCAAAGGGAGCAACGGCGAAAACTTGGGACCATACTGTTGCAGCTGCTGCTGTACCAGTATTGCATGTGGAAGGAAAATAAACCAACAGCTCTGGGTCTCATACAGTGAAACACTTAAGAGAGCAAATTGACTGTTAGTTTCACGGGTCAGTGTTTCGCTGATTGTGTTACAGCCATAACGTGATGATCTCCACTGCGCTCTGGGTGTCTCGGAGCAATGCCTTGCTCTTGGGGTGCCTGTTTGGGCAGAGGCATTATCGGGACAGGCCTCCCACTCTGGTCAAGAGCAACAAACCTGGCCTGGTTCTAGACAGATTCTTGACAAATGACCCTGCCCCCCCCCCCCCCCCATCCTTGACTCAAATATCAGTGCATCATTGTTTCTCTGTACAGGACCGAGGGCTGGACGCCAACTGATCGGTTCTTTCTCTCTCGTGGTCTTCGCAGGTTTAATCTATGCATGCCTTTTGTAAACAGTGATTGGTCGTGCCAAACTCTCACCTCTCACTTGTACGGAGAGCAATGGGGGCCATTGTCACTGGCCATGGGACTGGTGGAATAAAGAGCATGAGGCCATCCAAATGTGTTGCACCTGCGTTTACGGATACGGTAAAATAGCATTCATCTCACAAGAGAAACTTTATCCTTTCTTCACTTGGGATGATTGAACAGAGTCACACACACACACACACACACACACACACACACACACATACACATACACATACACAAACAGAGGATCCGTTCAAATGTGTAAACTGTAGATAAAGCGATTGATATCCCAAGCAGGAAGGTGGGACTGATCAATGCAGTATGGGGGATAGGATTATTAATGGCATACTTACATTGATCTATCTTGAACCCTCATCAATGACCCAGAATCCATCTGGAGTAGGAGGAGGTGTACAGAGCTCTCCCAGACCTGGTTGGCACTCATTCCTGGGTTTCCATTATACCGTTTCAAGACAATTTTCCTTCTTTAAGAACGAGATGGTGCCGGATTCCGACTTTATTCTCCAGGTCTGAGCCGACGTGACGCTCTCTCGCCTCCCCTACTCCTCAGAGAAAAGTGTCTTTGGTTTAGCTCTGTATTTGTTGGAGCCCTCTAATGGAAAATACTGAAGTGTATCTCTCAAATTCGGATGGGGTCAACTTATCCTCCCCCCTCTCTCTCTCTCTCTCTCTCTCTCTCTCTCCCTCTCTCTCTCTCTCTCTCTCTCGCCCTCTCTCTCTAACAGCCTGGCACCGACCTCGTTATAAATTTCAGAAAATGTTTCATTGATTACTTTATTTTTGCATATTTTAAGCGTCCATTAGTGACTTCTGAAACCTAGGAATGGGTGCTGAGCGCTCCAATTAAATACAGAGCTAATATATGCAGAAAAGTTGTACATTTCACAATAGTGACTATTAAAGGACAAGAAACAAATTTGGATTCTCCTCCTCTCTGGCGTCACGGACATCTCACTACACCTCAGTTGTCACATTTCTATTCTGGATGTGTTGATCCTTGGATGGGAAGAAACAGAAACTGTACATATTAGGTATATTAGCCATATCACGTCATCCAATCTGTAGACCTCTTTGCCATGTCTGACAGAGGAAAATGACTGTTGAACTGTAAATAGTGTAGGTATAGAAATATATAGGATTTAACATGCTGCTTCTTTTCTCCAGGGATCACCCACATTGTGCTCAGTCCCATGGCTGCTTGGTCTCAAAGGGAAGTAGATGACAATAATGTACTTGTCTATAAAAGACACACACAAGTTCTTTTTTTTATTTCAATGTATGTTTTATATACCGTCTGTCTTGTAAATTAACTCCTTTTTCGTCATAAAAGCATGATGTGACTCTGTCAGCTGCGTCCTGTGTCCCTCTTTGTTATCGGCTTGTGTCACGTTTAAACCGAAGGGCTGAGGTTAAGAAAACACACACACGCACACACACACACACACACACACACACACACACATGCATACACGTTACACTACTTTAATTATTTTTAATGTTTGAGAATAAATGTGAACCTGAAAGTGATGAACATTAAAAACATATATATAGATATATGTAGATATAAATTATGTGTTCAATAGATACACGCTACATTTAAAGCTTTTTTCATAGGTAGTTTTTGATGTGGAACATACCACTTGTATGTGAAAGAGGTGGCTCATGTTGACAAAACCACACAGAAGTGTCCTCAGCTCTCAGGAGGTTTCAACATCTCTAGGGTCATTGGTTTAATAAGCAACATTCTCATTTAGGCAGCAGCAGGAAACAGTTTTCAACCAAAAAGCTGCATCACAGAGACAGATATCAATTATAGTTGGTGAACGTTTTGCAGCATTTAGCTGGAGACGTTTCCTTCAGAATTGGTGTTGACCAAGAACTAAAAGAGGAGTAAAGCCAAGTCCAGAAGAATGCTAGTGTTGTTCTTTAACTGCTGGATGTGTACATAAGTAACTATTTGTCTACAAATGTCTAAACAAGCCTTCAAGTGGACGACATGCCAGTGTTGTATTAACAGCTCATTTCCACTGCTGTCAAACAGACAAAAAATGTTGTCTATTTAACCTGACACATTGACCTCAACCCTTCATTACAGATTTATTTTAACATTGTTAAACCAAATGAGTGATAATAAATACAAATTTACGCAATTTTAATAACAAATTTAAAAGTCCATGGTGAAAATATAAAATCCATATGAGTTGATAAACATTTGTTTATGTTTCTGCTCAAAATGGAGCTGTGTGATGGACTTAAAGGGCAACCTGAAGCATTTAGTTTCCTTTAAAATAAATAAAATGTTTTCACCTGTTTGTTGGTTCGTCTGCATGTTTGTTTCCTACAAGATTACACTGAAATGACTGAATGACCATGAAACTTGGTGGGGGGGCAGTGTGTTTCTGGGAAGAGTAAATAAGGGGGGAATCCAGAAGTTGTGAGGTAGGAAATTTTCTACATTTTCAATGATTTCCCAGAGAATAATAAATTAATCTAGTGAACGTTCTTGCGCAAAAAGAATACTGATATCAATGAGTGTGTGAGATACTTAGTGCTACTAAGTATAGAAGTATATTTTCTATTTTGAACTACTAATCTTAGACCAAACAATGAAGCCCTTGACCAAAAGTACATATAGTCTTATGTTCATCATATGTTGTACAGATGTTCGCCACCAGATGGCAAAAGAGCACCACGGTAAGAGACCATTAGACAGAAAATGAAAGGCCAGTCAGCCAATTGCCTGTTTTTTTATTTGCTTTAGTCAAAACACACAATTTACCCATACTGGTTTTCACTTAGTGGATTACTTGTCCCATGACTTGATTCTAACTCCACAGGCTGAGGGCAGAGCTGGAAGATGCACTGTATCTCTGAGACGAACGTCAGAAGAAAGGCTCTGTGGTGTGTGTGTGTGTGTGTTTGTGTGTGTGTGTCTGTGTCTGTGTGGATGTGTGTATGTGTCTTTGTGTGTGTGTGTGCATGTGTGTGTGAATGTGTGCGTGCTTGTGCAGGCATTTGATCAAAATCTTCGATTAGTTATCCACTTAACAAGCCAGACCCCCCACCAACACCTCCCTCATAGC
This sequence comes from Platichthys flesus, assembly GCF_949316205.1. Taxonomy (NCBI): domain Eukaryota; kingdom Metazoa; phylum Chordata; class Actinopteri; order Pleuronectiformes; family Pleuronectidae; genus Platichthys; species Platichthys flesus. The sequence continues at coordinate 12,072,715 of NC_084958.1, read as the reverse complement.
CGGGGGAGGGTCCTGTGTGCCTTGGCCCCCACTGTAGAGGTCATTCTGAAGAGGTTAAAGGTGACCACACACACACACATACACACCGATCCATCTGAGAGCCGTCCTTCCGCCGTTCTTCCCATCTCTCCTGTGCAGCCAGCTTCTCTGCCCTCCTCCATCGCTCTCTTTCTCTCTCCCTCCATTTTTCCCCACTCTGTCTCTGCTCAATATGAAATTGATTGTCTTCTACCATCACAAAGACACTTGGTTCTGATTGATTGATTGGTAAGGAAAGAGGAAGAGAACATCGACACAGGGGCTTCCAGAGCTATGTGGTCTGTCTGAAGGGGGGGGGGGGGGGGGGGAGCAAATGATCCCATTTTGATGCAGTGGAAGAAACCGTATTTCCGCTGCCCGGCTGTCTGTTTGTTTAGCCTCCTGAAGCAGACAAACACCCGGGCCGATCGAAATCAGATTGGAGCCGAAACACGGGAACAAAACAGGGAAACTCAAACACAGAGTCACGCTCACACTTATGTGATGAAACAAGCGGTAAATACAGATACAGACGGTGGAAGTGTGAAGAGGGGGTTACAAATGGGGGGGGGGGGGGGGGGCGCAGGAGACACAGTGATGAAGCTGATACACATACAAATACACATTTTTATACAACTACACAAAAAGCACATAAAAGACAACAGAGGTAAAACAGAATGTAAAGATCATTTGGAAACCCAAACCAGTAGATTTCTCCCTGTTTCTCCCCCTCTCCTCCACCTGTAGAGGTACAGTTCATCCTGCAGTTTACATACACTTATATAGAATCCATGCATAAAAGAATTGCTCATCACACCCCTAATAACAGAGGTGCTTCGGCTGGATCTCTTTTTTTAATATGGGAAATCACTTTAACACACAAAGGAGACAATCTTCCAACACAAAAGAAGCCAAAAAGTGGTGCAAAACAGAAAGGAGAGTGTC